>NW_026868283.1:338507-416978 GCF_020745735.1 Hemiscyllium ocellatum
AGGAGAACGAGAGAGGGAAATGGAGGGGAGGGTGAGGGGAAGGGAGAGAAGGTCGAGAGAGGGGAGGAGAGGGCTAGAGAGGGAAAGGGAGGGGAAGGCCAGGAGGGCGAGAGAGAGGAGGGGAGGGGAGGGCGAAAGCGAGGAGGAAAGGGATGGCCAGAGGAGGGGAGGGCAAGGGGAGGGCGAGAGAGGGGAGGGAAGGGGAGGGCGAGAGAGGGGAGGGGAGGCCCGGGAGGGCGAAAGAGGGGAGGGAAGGGCCGGGAGAGCGAGCGAGGGGAGGGGTGGGGCAGGCCCGGAGGGCGAGAGAGGGGAGGGGAGGCGAGAGAGTGGAGGGGAGGGGAGGTTCGTGAGGGCGAGAGAGGGGAGGGGAGGGAGAGAGAGGGGAGGTGAGGGCCGGGAAGGCGAGAGTGGGGAGGGGAGAGCGAGAGAGGGGAGGGGAGGGCCAAGGGCGTGAGAGGGGATGGGAGGGCCGGGAGGGGGAGAGAGGGGATCGAAAGAGGGAGAGAGGGGAGGGGAGGGGAAAGCCGGGAGGACGAGAGAGGGGAGAGGATGGGATGGCCGGGAGGGTGAGTGAGGGGAGGGGAGGGCCGGCAGGGCGAGAGAGGGGAGGGGAGTGCTGGGAGGGCGAGAGCAGGGGAGGGCCAGGAGGGCGAGAGAGGGGAGGGGAGGGCCGGGAGGGCGAGAGCGGGGTGAGAGGGGAGGGGAGGACCGGGATGCCGAGAGGGGGGAGGGGATGGTCGGGAGGGTGAGAGATTGGAGGAGAGGGCCGGGTGGGCTGGGAGGGCGAGAGAGGGGAGGGGAGGGGAGGGCGAGAGAGGGGATGGAAGGTGAGTGAGAGAGGATGGGAGGGAAGGGTGAGCGGAGGGGAGGGGAGGGCGAGAGATGGGAGAGGAGGGCGAGAGAGTGGAGGGAAGGGGAGGGCGAGAGAGCGGAGAGGAGGGGAGGGTGCGAGAGCGGAGGGGAGGGAGGGCTATAGAGCAGAGGGGAGGGCGAGAGAGCGGAGGGGAGGGGAGGGCCGGGAGGGCGGGGAGGGCGAGAGGGGGAGGGAAGGGCGAGAGAGGGGAATGAAGGGCGGGGAGGGCGAGATTGGGGAGGGGAGGGTGAGAGAGAGGTGGGGAGGGCCAGGAGGGCGAGAGAGTGGAGGGCTGGGAGGTCGAGAGAGGAGATGGGAGGGCGAGAGAGGGGAAGGAAGGGCGAGAGGGGGGATTGGAGGGCGAGAGAGGGGAGGAGAGGGCTGGGAGGGCGAGAGTGGGGAGGGGAGAGCGAGAGAGAGGAGGGGAGGTGAGTGCCGGGAGGGCAAGAGAGGGGAGAGGAGGGGAGGGCTGGGAGGGCGAGAGAGAGGAGAGGAGGGGTGTGGCGGGAGGGCGAGAGAGGGGAGAGGAGGAGAGGGCCAGGAGGGTGAGAGAGGGGATGGGAGGCAAAGAGAGGGGAGGAGAGGGCTGGGATGGCGAGAGTGGGGAGGGGAGGGCGAGAGAGGGGACGGGAGGAGAGTGCCGGGAGGGAGAGAGAGGGGAGAGGAGGGGAGGGCCGGGAGGGCACGAGAGGGGAGGGGCGGGCGGGCGAGAGAGGGGAGGGCCAGTAGGGCGAGAGAGGGGAGGGCCGGGAGGGTAAGAGAGGGGAGTGTTGGGGTGTGCCCTGAGGGCGAGAGAGGGGAGGGGAGGACGAGAGAGGGGAGGTGAGGGCGAGAGAGAGGGAGGGGAGGGGAGGGCGGGGGGCGAGGGCGGGGAGGGCCGTTAGGGCGAGAGAGGGGATCGAAATATCGAGAGAGGGGAGGGGAGGGGAGGCGGGAGCCGGGAGGGTGAGAGAGGGGAGAGGAGGTGAGGGCCGGGAGTGTGAGTGAGGGGAGGGGAGGCGAGAGAGGGGAGCGCGAGAGAGGGGAGGGCGAGAGAGGGAAGGGCGAGAGGAGGTGAGGGCCGGGAGTGCGAGAGAGTGGTTGGGAGGGGCGGGGGATAGAGGGGAGGGCGGGTGATAGAGGGATGGGGCGGGGTGGGGAGGGGAGGGGAAGGCCAGGAGGGCGAGAGAGGGATGGCCGGGAGGGCGAGAGAGTGGAGGGGAGGGGAGGGCCAGGATGGTGAGAGATGGGAGGTCCAGGAGGGTAAGGGAGGGGAGGGGTGGGGTGGCAAGAGAGGGGAGAGGAGAGGAGGCCGGGAGGGCGAGAGAGGGGATGGGAGGGCGAGAGAGGGGAGGAGAGGGCTGGGATGGCGAGAGTGGGAAGGGGAGGGCGGGAGAGGGGAGAGGAGGGGAGGGCCAGGATGGTGAGAGAGGGGAGGTCCAGGAGGGTAAGGGAGGGGAGGGGTGGGGTGGGCCAGGAGGGCGAGAGTGGGGAGGGGAGGGCGCGAGAGGGGAGGGGAGGGCTGGGGGAGAGGGAGGGGAGGGCTGGGAGGCCGCGAGAGGGGAGGGCGCGAGAGGGGAGGGGAGGGGAGGGCCGGGATGGCGAGAGAGGGAAGGGGAGGGCGAGCGAGGGGAGGGGAGTGTGAGAGAGGGGAGGCGTGGGGAGGGCCGGGGGTGAGGGAGGGGAGTCTTGGGATGGCGAGAGAGGGTAGAGGAGGGGAGGGCCGGGAGGGCAAGAGAGGGGAGGGGCGGGAGGGTGAGAGAGGGGAGGGGAGGGCCAGGACGGCGAGGGGAGGGCCGGGAGGATGAGATGGGGGGGGAGGCGAGGGCCAGAGGGCGAGAGAGGGGTGGTCCGGGAGGGTAAGAGAGGGGAGTTGTGGCGTGGGCCGTGAGGGCGAGAGAGGGGAGGGGAGGGCGAGAGAGAGGGAGGAGAGTGGAGGGGAGGGGGGAGCCAGGAGGGCAGAGAGGGGAGAGGAGGTGAGGACTGGGAGGGTGAGTGAGGGGAGGGGTGGGCGAGAGAGGGGAGAGGAGGGGAGGGCCGGGTGGGTGAGTGAGGGGAGGGCGAGAGAGGGGAGGGTGAGAGAGAGGGGATGGCGAGAGAGAGGGGAGGGCGAGAGAGGCGGGGGGCGGGAGGGCGAGAGAGGGGAGAGGAGGTGATGGCCGGGAGGGCGAGAGAAGGTTGGGGAGGGGAGGGCCAGGATGGCGAGAGAGGGAATGTCCAGGAGGGCTAGAGAGAGGAGGGGAAGGGAGGGCCGGGAGGGTGAGAAAGGGAAGGGCAGGGGAGGGCTGGGAGGGCGACGAGGGCGAGAGAGGGGAGGGGGAGGGCCGGGAGAGCGACAGATAGGTGGTGAGGGAGGGCCGGGAGGGGGAGAGGGAGATAGAGGGGAGGGAAGGAGAGGGATGGCGAGAGAGGGGAGGGGAGGGGAGGTCGAGGGAGGGTAGGGGAGGGCAATAGAGGGGAGGGGAGGGCTGGGGAGGTCGAGGGAGGGTAGGGGAGGGCAAGAGAGGGGAAGGGAGGGGAGGGCGAGAGAGTGAACGGAAGGGGAGGGTGAGAGGAGGGGAGGAAGGGTGAGGGGAGGGGAGGGGAGTGCGAGAGAGTGGACGGAAGGGGAGGGCGAGAGAGCGGAGGGGAGGGGAGGGGGAGAGAGAGGCCGGGAGGGCCAGAGAGGGTAGGGAAGGGCGAGAGAGGAGAGGGAAGGGCGGAAAGGGCGAGAGTGGGGAGGGGAGGGCGAGAGACGGGAGGGCGAGAGAGGGTAGGGGAGGGGACGGCGAGGGGAGGGGAGGGGAGGGTGAGAGAGGGGAGGGAAGGGGAGGGCGAGAGAGGGGAGGGAAGCGGAGTGCGAGAGAGGGGAGGGGAGGGCCGGGTGAGCGAGAGAGGGCGAGAGATGGGAAGGGTGGTGAGGACCAGGAGGGCGAGAGAGGGGAGGTGAGTGGAAAGCCGGGAGTGCGAGAGCGGGAAGGGGAGGGTGAGAGATCGGAGGGGAGGGGAGGGCCAGGAGGGCGAGAGAGGGGAGGGGAGGACGCGAGAGGGGAGGGCGAGAGAGGGGAGGTGAGGTTTGTGCAATGCGGGTGAGAAAGGGTAGGGGAGGGTGAGGGGTCGGGAGGGGAGTGCAACAGAGGGTAAGGGTAGGAGGGCGAGAGGAGGGGAAGGGAGGGGGGAGTGTGGTGGGGGGTCAGGGCAGGACCTTGGTGGACAAATCTCTGGATGTCTGTAGGTGTCAGCACAAGCAGACAGGGTGGGGAAGACACCTGAACTGGGAGCAGGAGGGGGACCCATATCCTGGTGGGGAGAGTTGCTGGAGCTGCTCGAGAGGATTTAAACTCATCTGGCAGGTGTGTGGGACCCCAAACAATCGTAAGGCCAGAAAGAAATTTGAGGTTGGTACAGATGTTGAAGAGAGCAATATAAATAGACAAGGCAGGCAAGAACATAGCAGACAATGAGGGAAAATTGATGAATTAAACTGCATTTATTTCAATGCAAAGGGCCGGACAGATAAGGCAGATGAACCCAGAGCATGGATGGGAACATGGAACTGGGATGTTGTAGTTATTACAGAAACACAGCTGAGGGAGCGACAGGACCAGCAGGTCAATTTTCCAGGGGACAGGTGCTGCAGGAAGGATAGAACAGGACGCAAAACAGGGGGAGAGCTGGTGGTTTTGATTGGGAGAAAAAATCCCAGCAGTACCTAGAGGGAGTATTCATGCAGGATCGCCCAGTTAAGCGATATTTGTGGAACTGAGAAATAGAAATTGCTCATCAGTTTGCTACGGTCATACTACAGCAATAGGCAATGTGAGATGAAGGAGCAAATATGTCAGGAGATCTCAGATATCTGTTCGAATATTAGGTTTGTAGCAGTCGGAGATTTTAACCTTTCCAGACCTGGACTGGGACTGCCGCAGTGTTAAGCATTTGGATGGGAGGAATTTGTTAAGCCTGTTCCAGAAACTCCCAGTCATTGCTTTGGAAAATTGTGATGGAAGAGGACAGGCCTGGTCCACAAGTTCAAGTTATACAATGGAGCAAGACAGTATTAGACAGGAATTTTTAATGTAGATCTGGGGAGGCTATTTGCAGGTAAAGGGAAGTCTGGCAAGGAGGAACATCTAAAAACCAAGATAAAAGGACCATTCAGCACCAGCATGTTCCTGTTAGTGTGCAGCTCGATGCTGACAGAATTAGGAAACACTGGCTGAGTTGAGAGGCTCTGGTCAAGAAAAAAGGGGGCACATGTCAGCTATAACTGGCTGACTCAAGGGAATCCCTTCAGGAGCATCGGGGCTATAGAAATACACTTAGGATGGAAATCAGGAATGCAAAAAGGGAGCATGAGATAGCTTTGGCGGAGAAAGTTAAGGAGAACTGAAAGAGATTCTACAAGTGTACTAAGAGCAAAAGAAGAGCAAGGGATAAAACCGGTATCCTTAATGATCAATGAAGCCAACCATGTGTGGAATTACAAGATCCAAAACAAATATTTCACTTTGGAACTTACTGTGGATAAAGACTGGGGCGCTCAGGGAACTAAACAGTGTTTGTCCTGACTATTATTGGAACACTGTGTGCAATTCTGGTCTCAATGCCACTGGAAGGATGTTATGGAACATGAAAGGGTTCAGAAGAAATGAACAAGGATGTTTCCAGGGTTGGAGGGTTTGTGCTTCAGGGAAAAGCCTGAATAAGCTGGGGCTGTTTTCACTTGAACATGGGAGGCTGAGGAGTTACCTGATAAAGGTGTTTAAAATCATGATGGTCAGCGACAGGGTCAATCGACAAGGTCTTTTCCCAAGGGCTGGAGGATTCTAAACCAACAGGGAATAGCTTTAAAATGCAAGGGGTACGTTTCAAAGGGACCTAAAGGACAACTGGTTCCTGCAGAGTGTATGGAATAAGCTGCCCGAGGAAATAGTGAAGGCTGATAGAAATACATTTAAAAGGCATGTGGATGGGTGTATGAGTAGGAAGGGTTTAGAGGGATATTGGCAAAGTTCTGGCAAATGTGACTAGATAAGTCATGCTGGAATTGGTCCAAAGGATCTGTTTCCATGCTGTACATATCTATGAGCCAATGTCTTGAAATGAGTCCACATTATCGAAGAGGAGGTGCTGGAAGTTTTAAAACAAAGGTAAATAAATCCCCAGGAAGTGATAAAATGTAGCTCAGGACATTGTGGGAAGCTGGTGAAGACATTGTAGGACCCCTAGCAGAGATATTTGTACCATGTGTGATAGGCAGGTAGACTGGAAGGTGGAATTGTGGACAGTGAAGCAGGTTTTCTGAGATTACAAAAGGCATCCTGATGAAATGTGTGAACAGCTGGAAAACTGTCGATGGAGTTCAATCTGAATAAATGTGAGGTAATGTATTTGGTGCACCAAACACGGGCAGGCCTTATACAATTAATGGGAGGACCTTCGGTAGTGTTGTAGAACAGAGGGACATCGAGGTACAGGTACATATTTCTTTGAAGTTTGCAACATGGAGAGATAGGACGGTTAAAAAGGTGCTTGCCACACTTGCTTTCATTGCTCTGTCCTTTGGATTTAGGAGTTGGGAAGTCGCATTGAGATTATACAGACCATTGGTGATCCTCTTCTGGAATGCTGTGTCCAACTCTGGTCGCCCAGTTAGAGGAAGGATACTATTAAGCTGGAGAGGGTTCAGAGGAGATTTACTGGGATGTGGCTGGTTATGGAAGTTTTCAGTTATAAAGAAAGGCTGGATAGGTTGGTATTTTTTCATTGAAACCTGAATGTTGACAGATGACCTCATAGAAGTTTATAAAATAATGAGGGGAATAGATAGAGTTAATGGGAGTTGTCTTTTCCCATGGTCAGGGGAGTTTCAAGACAAGGCACGACATTCTTAAGTTTAGAGGAGAGACATTTAAAAAAAAAGACACGAGGGTCACATTGTTACACAAAGGATGGGATGCGTGTGGAATGAACTTCCCAATGTTGGGGTGAATGTGCGGAAAATTACAATGTTCAAAAGACATTAGAATCAGGATAGGAATAGGAAAGGTTTGAAGGGATATGATCAAAGAACAGGCAGGTAGGACAAGATCAGTTTTAGAGTATGGTTAGCATTAACCGAACAATGTGGTATGACTCTCTGACTATGATTATAATGTTGTGTCATTAATTAAGAAAGGCTGCAAGAGGAAGCCAGGGAACTACAGACTGATGACCAGACATCAGGGTGGGTCAGTTGTTGGAGGTCATTCTGAGAGGTAGGAATTACATGCATTTGGAAAGCTATAGACTGATTACGAACAGCCAGCATGGCTTTGTGCGTGGGAAAACATGTCTCACAAACTTGACTTGAGTTTGTTCAAGATGTGACCAAAAAGATAGATCACGGCAGAGCAACAGACGTTGTTTCTGGCTTCAGCAAACCCTTGGTCAGGGTGTAGCATGATACATTGGTTAGTAAGAGTAGGTGACAAGGGATCAGGGTGAGCTAGCTAACTGGATACACAATGGGATGACAGTGGGAGACAGAGGGTTGTTGTTCAGATTGGAGGCCTCTGACCAGTAGTGTGCTGTAAGGATTGGTGCTGGGACCACTGTTGTGCACCATTTACATACACAATTTGAGTGAAAATATAGGAGTCTCTGGATACCAAGATTAGTGGAAGAGTGGGCAGGGGCTATAGATATCGAAGGGGATGTTAATCAACTGGGCCAGTGGGCCAAGGAATGAAAGTTGGAGTTTAATTCAGGTGTTGGATTTAGTTCAGACAAACCAGGGAGGACTAACACAGTTAATGTTCGGGCCCGAGACAGTGTTGTCGAACAGAGAGAGACCAAGGGGTGCAATTACATTGTTTCTTGGAAGTGACATCACAGGTGGACAGGGTGGGGAAAGCAGCATTTGGCACACTTGCCCTCATTGTCCAGCGCATTGAGTACATGAGTTGGAGATATTAGTAACACCGTCATCAATAAGGCTACAGGTTGACCTTGTGAAGGTTTATGAAACAATGTAGGGCCTAACTAACGTGAATTGCCAAGGGTAGGTGCGTCCAAAGCTAGAGGCATAAACGTGATGTGAGAGAGCAAGAATTTAAAGAGGGAGCTGAGAGGCAATATTTTCCACAGAGAATGGTGCATAGACGGAATGGACTGCCAGAGAAAATGGTAAAAATAAGTACAATTATAACATGGAAAAGACACTTGGGCAGGTACATGGAGAGGGGAAGGTTTGAAGGGAAATGGGCCAACTCATTCCGTTTAGGAAACCTCGAACAAAGAATCATGCAGCACAGAAACAGACCCAATGTCTTCGGTTGTTGGAGGAGGAGACTATCGAGACAAGGCATGTTGTAGAAACTGACGCAAGTTACAGCGACGTGGATGGGATCTGGACTGGACATTTCAATTATGTCAAGAAATTCGTGAGAGGAGAGGACATGACAGAGATAGGAACTGTTATAGGTGTTAGAATGATTGAAGACACTGATCCACAAGACGATACATAGATACAGTGTTGGAGCGGGATTAGGGAATAGAAAGATCCCAGGCAGCATTCCCACCATCTATTTGCAGGCCTGCATTCCCCTCTGTTGTCCTGGTGCTCACCAAGACAGCACACGTCTGGATTGAACACTGGGAACTCCAGATGCTGTCTCAGTACAATAAAACTTAAAGTAGGGGTGGTGATTGAGCCTGAGGGGAGTCTGTACTGTGCTCCCCCTCCAGCACTATATCTGTGTCATGCCCAGTTCGCTGATGTTTGGAGCCCTCTCACTGCTCTTTGCTCTGTGCACTGTGAATGATCTTACCTCACTGCAGGATTTATTGAAGGCTCCCGACCTCCCTGACCTTTGTCTCTCTGGCTGACCAATCATCTTCCCAACCAGCAGTTGGCAAGTCTCTTGAGTCACGAACTCCCTGAGTATCTGTAGAAGACACACAAATAGTCAGAATGGGAAATTAGACTGATATTTGTGAGGGTTACACATGTAGAATGGCACTGAGCCCACAGAGATGTGGAAAATCCCAGTCTCCATTCCGTGCCTGCACTGCCTCATCTCTCTGGCTTGGAAAATTTTGTTGGCTCAGGAGCTAGAGTAGCTGCAAGAGTAAGAGACGTTGATAGAGGCAGTAATTAGACCCACACGGTGAGGGACCCCACATGGAGGGATACTGAGTGATATCACCAGGGTTCAGGATCAAACAATTGTGCAAAAAGATAGGGTTTCGATTCGTGTTGCACTGGGATGTGCAACCTGTGAACAGGTGAAGTGATGGCCTAGTGGCATTATGTGAGGCAATTTATCCAGAAACTCAGCAAATGTTCTCTGGACACAGGTTCAAATCCCACCATTGCAAATGATTGAATGTGAATTAAATACTTCAAAAAAGATATAATTAAAAACAAGTAAGTGAGTATTAAACAATTGCTGATGTTAAGAAAAATCCCTCGGGTACATTCCTGTCTTTAGTGAAGTAATCTAAGATGGGACTGGGATATCACAGGGATTACAGAACAACAGCGGAGGGAGGGACAGGACAGGCAGCTAAATGCCCCAGGGGACAGATGCTGCAGGAAGGACAGAAGGGGAGCTGAGAGAGGAGGAGAGCTGCTGGTTCTGATTGGGCGAAACATCACAGCAGGACTGAGAGAGGATATTCCTGCGGGACCGCCCAGTGACGCTGTGTTCATGGAATTAATCAATGACAATGGGTCTTCCCTTTCCTCTGATTGTTCTACAGACCCCGATAGCTTAGCCCTCCTGCACCTTGACCTTCTCAAGATGGCGGCCCTCAGGCCCGCGCTCCCTCTTCCCTCAAACAAATGGCGGCTGTGACCCTGGGCCGCTTCCCTGATCAGAGACCGCCACCTCCTTCCCCGGGCCTGGAGGGGCTTTTTCGGTTTTTTTTAACATTATCGGGGACTTGTGAATTCTCTCCGCTCCTTTCTCCCAGCGAGGCTCCCACACACCGGCTCTGAGCGCCGCTCTCTGAAGCCGATCGCAGCCGTTGCCGGAGAAAGCAGCTCCATGTCTCTCTCTCCCTGTCCTGATCAGTGTGACACTGCGCATGTGCCACATAGGAACCAAACTGCGCGTGCGTCTGAGGTTATCGGTGAGTTTATAGAGAATATTCATATCTGCACGGAATCATGGGAGAAATGTTTGTCATTAACAATTGTTCTGTCGAGTTAGAGATGTACAGATATCTAGCCTGCAAGTAGGTTGTTCAGTCCAACTTAACCATACCGGCCAGGTGTTTAAATTCCCAGTCGTTCTGGGAGTTTGATATGAAGTTTCTTACTCGATTTGTGTAAATCGATTGGAAATATGTACGTTATCAGATTACTACTCAACTATTTCTTAAAATCTCACATTGATTTATGAGAGAGGTTTAATACTCTACTATGTAGTGAGGACGATCAATCTGCAAAACAGTTTGCTTTCTGACCAATCCTGAAGCGTTCGCTCCCGACAATGCTTTGGCCCCGCCCCTCACTCACTCTGGTTGGAGGACCGGCAGCTGCTTGGTCCTCCAGTTCTGCCCCTCCCTCCCATTTGCAGAGTTGATTCGGGCGTGACTCAGCAGCTAAGCACCCGAAATATTCAGGGACAAGGGAAGCTAGAGTCGATGAAAATATCCCGAATCTTGGAGCAGGAGGCTTGGGTTCAATTCACAGCTAGTGCAGATGTCTCAAATAACTTTGAACAGGTTCATTCGGAAAAAAACAAGGGAAGTCAGAAACAGAGTAAAAACAATAGAAACTGCATACAATTCGGTGGGGCTCTCAATGCTCAGATGATTTTAGTCTTTACCAAGTGTTTCAGGGCCCTAATGGCTCCCAGTGCAGACTGTTCCACTCTAATTGTGCACAGCCAGGTACCACCATTGTAGGGCAAAGTGTTGTGGTAGGATAAAGAGGTGTTTTTTCTGGAACTCCCTCGGTTTTGGAGGTGAAAATAGGTGAGAAGGAGCAGGGTTTTGTATGGAGTTACCTGTTCCACTCCAGTTGCAGTATCTTAATCTTGCCCTGACTCTACCTCGTACATGTTTGGTAGAGATCAGTGACATTTCGTACGCCCACAATACAAGATCTGTCACTCTGTTTTAGACAGCAGAAATATCTTGTAGCACAATAATCAAAGAACAATATAGAGCAGAACAGGCCCATCAGTCCTTGATGTCGCGCTGACTTGTGAACTGTTCTCAGCTCGTCCCCCTACACTCGCCTAAATCACCCATTTGTTTATCTGAGGATTGTTTTAATCTTACTGATGTGGCCGAGTTATCTACATTAGCAGATAGTACATTCCACGCCCTTACCACTCTGAGTAAAGAACCTGCCTCTGGCCTCTGTCTTGAATCTATCACTACTCATTTGTAGTTTTGCCCCCTCATGCACACTGACGTCATCATCCTAGAAAAAGACTTCCACTGTCTACCCTATCTAAGCTCTGATCATCTTATATGTCTCTATCAAATACCCTCTTAGCCGCCTTCTTGCCAAGGAGAACAGGTTCAAATCTCTCAGCCTTGCTTCATAAGACCTTCCCTCCAGACTAGGAATCAACTTGGTTAATCTCCTCTGCACCTTTTCCAATTCTTCCACCTCCTTCCCGAAATATGGGCACCAGAACTGCACACAATATTCCAAGTATGGCTGCACCAGCGTTTTGTGTAGTTGCAGCATGATATTGTGGCTCCGGAACTCAATTCCTCTACGAATGAAACCTAACACGCCGTATGCCTTCTGAACAGTAGTATCCACACGGGTGGCAACTTTCAGGCATCTATGTACATGGACTCCAACATCCTTCTGCAAATCCACGCTACCGAGAATCTTTCCATTGACCCAGTACTCTGCCTTTCTGTTATTCTTCTCAAAGTCCATCACCTCTCATTTAACTGCATTGAGCTCCATTTGCCACCACTCAGCCCAATTTTGGAATTTATCCAAATCCCCCTGCAACCTGTAACATTCTTCCACACTGTCCACTACTCCACCGACTTTAGTGTCTTCGGCAAATTTACTAATCCATCCACCTAGGCATGCGTCTAAGCCATTTATAAAAATGACCAACAGCAGTGGTGCCAAAACAGATCTTTGTGGCACACCACTAGTAACTGGACTCCAGTTAAATATTTTCCATTAATCAACACTCGCTGCCTTCTTTTACAAAGCCAGGTTCTAATCCAAACTGTGAAATCTCCCTCAATTCCATGCCTTTGCATTTTCTCCAACAGCCTACCATATGTAACCTTATCAAAGGCTTTACTGAAGTCCATGTATATCACATCAACCGCCCCACCCTCATCTACATGCTTGGTTACCTCCTCAAAAACTCAATGAGGTTTGCGAGACACGACCTGCCCTTGACAAAACCATGTTGATTATCTGAAATCAAACTGTTGTTTGCAAGATGATTAAAAATCTTATATCTTATAATCCATTCCAAAACCTTTTCATATAACACATGTAAGGCTCACTGGTGTATAATTACCTGGGTCATCTCTACTGCCCTTCTTGAACAAAGGCACAACATTTGGAATCCACCAGTCCTCTGGTACCAAACCTGTAGACAATGACGACTCAAATATCAAAGCCAAAGGCGCTGCTATCTCTTCCCTAGCTTCCCAGAGAATCCTCTGATGAATCCCATCCAACCCAGGGGACATGTCAACTTTCACTCCTTCTAGAATTGATAACACCTGTTTTGAACTAATCTAGATCCTTTCTAGTCTAATATCTCCTACCTCACTCTTCTCCTCTCCAATATTCTCCTTTTCCTGAGTGAAAACCGATGAGAAATATTCATTTAGCACCTCTCTGATCTCCACAGGGTACACACTCAACTTCCCACCTCTGTCCTTGATTGGACCTATTCCTACCCTAATCATCCTTTTATTCCTCACGTACCTATAGAAAACTTTAGGGTTCTCCTTGATTCTATTTGCTAAAGACTTCTTGAGTCCTCTCTTTGCTCTTCTTAACTCTCTTTAAATCCTTCATAGCTGATCTGTAACTCTCCACCTCCCCATCTGAACCATCTTGCCTCATCAACACATAAGCCTCCTCCTTCTTCGTAACAAGAGATGCAATTTCTGTAGTAAACCACGTGTTCCCTTACCTTATCAATTTCTCCCTGTCTGACAGGGACATACCTACGAAGGACACACAATATTTGTTCCTTAAACCAGCTCCATATTTCCATTGTCTGCATCCCGTGCAATTTGCTACCCCATTCCATGCATCCTAATTCCTGCCTAATCGCATTATAATTCACCTTGCCCCATCGATAACTCTTGCCCTGTGGCATGTAACTATCCCTTTCCATCGTTAAACTAAACGTTTGTGAATTATGGTCACTCTCTCCAAAGTGCTCACCAGAACTAAATCAAACACCTGGCCTGGTACATTACCAAGCAGCAGATCCAATGTGGCCTTCCTTCTTGTCGGCCCTTCATCATACTGTGGCCGGAAACCCTCCTGTACACGCTGGACGAAAACTGATCCATCCGACGTACTAGAGTTATAGCATTTCCAGTCAATGTTGGGGAAGTTAAAGTCCACCATAATGACCACCCTACCCAGAATAATTTTGCTGATCCTCTCTTCCACTTCCTTGCAACTCTGTGGAGGCCTATAAAAAACTCCAAGCAATGTGACCTCTTCTCCGCTGATTCTAACCTCAGCCCACATTACCTCGGGAGACGAGTCCTCATAAAAAGTTCTCTCAGCCGCCGTTATACTATCCTCGACTAACATGACATGCAAGGACCCATTGCAGTGCTTCAAACTCCATGAGGCAGCCATACTCTCTGTGACAGACAGACTCAGTCTGGAACCTCCTCTGTCCTTAAAACCTTATATACTGCCTGCGTTCCTCCATTTCCCTTTTGCATGTTCCCTTTCCAACCCACCCCACATGCATCACTCCACAATTGGAGCTGTCAAGGGCAGAAGTATGTGGAATAGCCTCCCTAACCTTCTCTATTCTCCTTTAAGATGTATTTTAAAATCATTCTCTTTATTCGATGTTTTGATCATCCATGAAGCACCTTCGGAGATTTGCCATTGTGAAAGATTCCATACAATGCAAGTAGTTATTGTTTTTGCCGTACATTAGGAGAAACAGGAATGATGCATTCAAAATTCTAACAAGGAAGTCACGGATAGGCATAGTGTGCAGGCCACCAATTAATAACATCACATTGGGATGGGCAATAAACAAAGAAATAACTAATGCCTGTAAAAATGGTATGGTTATTATCATGGGTGATTTTAATCTACATGAAGATTGGTCAAACCAGCTCAGTCAGGGTAGCCTTCAGGAGTTCATTAAGGTATCCATGATAGTTTTTATTTGACCAGTATGAAATGGACCTAACAAGGGAGCAAGCTATCCAAGATCTGGCCCCTGTGCAATGAGACAGGAATAATTAATGACCTCAGAGTTAGGGATCCTCTTGGAAGAAGTGATCACTGTATGGTTGAATTAGAATACATATGGAGAGTGTGAAGATATAACCTAATACCTGGGTCCTGTGCTTGAACACGGGGAACTAACATAGAATGAGGGAGAACCTGGATAAAGTAGACTGGAAACAAAAACTTTATGGTGGGAAGTGGATGAGCAGTGGAAGATTTTCAAAGACATTTTATAAAGTGCTCAGCAAAGGTATATTCCAGTGAAAAGGAAGGACTGTAAGAAAAGGCATACTCAGCGATGGGTATCCAAGGAAAGTGATCAAATTGAAAGAGAAGGCATACAAAGTGGCCGAAAACAGCATGAAACTAGAACTGAAAAGCCTTTAAAAGGTCAACCGAAAGTCACAAAAGAGCTATAAAGAAAAGTTAGATATAACATGAGAAAAATAAACTAGCACAGACTGTAAAGACAGATAGCAAAAGTCTATATAAATATTCAAAGTTTGTTATATATATATATATATATATATAACGAGAAAAGAATGGCTAAAGTAAATGTTGGTCCTTTGGAAAATGAGAAGGAACATTTAATTATGGGATATCACAGTGGAGGATGCTAATATCTTGCCAGTAATTAACAAAGAGACAAAGGTAGGTGAGGATTTGGAAAGTATCATTATTATGGAACGGGTAGTTTGAGACTGTTCGGAAGTAATTGAGCTAACGATAGAAAAGTCTCCTGACCCTGATGGAATGCATCCCAGGGTACTAAAAGAGATGCCAGGAAAAATAGCAAATGCACTGGCAGTAATTTTCCAAAATTCACTGGACTCTGTGGCAGTCCCAGCAGATTGGAAAGCAGCAAAACGCTGTTTTAAAAAGGAGGTGGACAAAAAGTGGGGAATTATATACTAGTTGGTTTATTCCCTGCAGTGGAAAAGATGCTTGGACCTCTTATCAAGGAAGAAATAGCAGGGTGTCTTAGTAGAAATTGTCCCATTGTACAGACACAGCATGGATTCATGAAGGGCAGGTCATGCTTGACAAATCTTTTGGAATTCTATGAAGACATTTCGAGAAAGGTGGACAACGGGGACCCAGTGGACACAGTGTACCTGGATTTCCAAAAGTCCATCAATAAGATACTGCACAAGAGGTTGTTGCATGATATAAGGGTGCATGGCATTAGGGGTAGAGTATTAGCATGGATAGTAGATTGGTTGACTAATAGGAAGTAATGTGTGGGGATAACTGAGTATTATTCTGGCTGGCAATCATTGACAAGGAGTGTGCCTTAGGGATCGGTGTTGGGACTGCAATTATTTACAATTGATAGAGATGATTTGAATTTGGGACCACACGTAGGGTGTCAAAGTTTGCGTATGACACTAAGATGGTTAGCGGAACAAAGTGTGCGGAGGAGTGTGAAACTTTGCAGAGGAACATATATATATTGGGTGAGTGGGTAATGGTCTGTTAAATGAGTTAGAATGTTTGTCAAAGTAAAGCTATACACTTTGGTTTGAGTGACATTAAAAAAAACTTGAATGTTAAAAAGTTGCATCATTTGCTATGCAGAGGGACCTGAGTATCATTCTGCATGAAGATTGGTCACCAGGTACAACAATCAATTCAGAAAGCAAATGGATTTTGTCCTTCTTTGCTGAAGGGGTTGTGTTTAAAAGCAGAGGTTATGTTCCAGCAGTATTTGGGTGCTGGTGAGGCCATACCTGGAGTACTCCATTTAGTTTTTAATCTCCTTAGTTGAGAAAGGATGTACTGGCACTAGAGGGGGTGCAGCGGAGGTTAACAATGTTGATTCCGGAGTTGAGGGGGTTGGCTTAACAGAGACTGAGTAGATTGGGATTATATTCATTGGAATTCAGAAGAAAGGAAACATGTAAAATAATGAATGGAATGGATAAAATAGAAGTAGAGAGTTGTTTCTACTGGCAGGTGAATCTAGGACAAGAGGGCATCACCACAAGACTAGAGGCAGCAAACTTAAATCTGAATTGAGAAGGAACTTCTTGACCTCTATGGAATTCATTGCCCAGGGAAGTAGTTGATGCTAGTTCAGGAAACGCTTTAAAAGCTAAGTTAGATTTTTTAAAAAATAAATAATTAATTAAGGAACTCGGTGAGAACATGGGTAAATGGTTCTGCATCCATGAAATGATCAGCCATGATGTTATTGAATGGTAGAGCAGGCTCCGAGGGCAGGATGGTCTTCTCCTGTACCTAGTTCTTTATGTTATACATTCCTCCCTCACTCCTGACTTGGAGGTGCTGGTGTTGGATTGGGATGAACAAAACTAAAATTCACAGAACACCAGCATATTGGTCAACAGATTTTTCTGGGAGCACTAGCTTTGTTGTTTCTTCATCAGGTGGTTTTGAGATGGTGTCGTGTCATTTATAACTTTTGTCCCTCACTCTTGTAACTAATGAACAGCAACAAAATCCGCGAAGCAGTGCGCATGCTCCAGGCAACAATGGGCCCCGGGGATTGATGTTAGTGGTGGACCAATGGAAAGCTGAAAATGTGTTGCTGGTTAAAGCACAGCAGGTTAGGCAGCATCCAACGAATAGGAAATTCGACGTTTCGGGCATAAGCCCTTCATCAGGAGTTCCTGATGAAGGGCTTATGATGAAAACGTCGAATTTCCTATTCCTTGTATGCTGCCTAACCTGCTGTGCTTTAACCAGCAACACATTTTCAGCTGTGATCCCCAGCATCTGCAGACCTCATTTTTTTTCCCGTGGACCAATGGAAAGGCAGGGACAGAGCTGGAGGGCCTTGCCGGGCAATTATTCCTTTGACCAATCAGAGTGAACGAGGGGCGGGATTAGACGTGATCATGCTCGAGGTCGGCGCGGTTGGTGCAGCATGTGCGGGCGAAGAGCTGTCGGTAAGGAAAGAAATAAACAGCCGGAAGCGGTGGAGGGGGAGAGAAGCATAGTGCTGGTATGGGCTGAGAGGTTTCAGAAACATTTGGTGCACATCGTAAAATACAAATTTGAAACTTAGTCCCATTTTTGCAGTAAACGGGAAAATGTCTCATCTGGCGATTGACTCGAGTAAGCGCCGCCATCTTTATTCGGGGCAACGATTCACTGGACACGTGCAGCCGCCAGCTTTGTAGGGGGCAAAGTTCAGAGGGGAGTATGTGCAGCTCTCCCTGATAGAGAGTCATAGGACAGGATTTGCACAGAGCACATTCAAACCCAGAGAAATGGATTTTTTTTCTGGATTTGTTTCGTTATTCATTTAATTGATTTGGATACGAATAGAGGCGGTACAGTTGGTAAGTTTGCAGGTGACACCAAAATTGTTGGTATTATGGTCAGTGATAAAGGTTGTCTCAGAATACAATGGGATATTGATCAGATGGACCAATGGGCTGGGGAGTGGCAGATAGGGTTTAATTTAGATAAATGTGAGGTGCAGCATTTTAGTAAATCAAATCAGAGCAGGACTGACACACTGAATTGTAACATCTTGGAGAGTCTTGCTGAACAAAGAGACCTTGGAATGCAGGTTTATAGTTCCTTGAAAGTAGAGTCACAGGTAGATAGGATAGTGAAGAAGGCATTTGGTATGCTTCCCTTTGTTGGTCAGAGCGTTGAGTAAAGGGGCTGGACAGGACATTGGTTAGGCCACGTTTGGAATATTGTGTGAAATTCTGGTCTCCCTCTTATCAGAAGGAGGCACTGAAACATGGAAGGTTTGAGAATAGATTTTCAAGGATGTTGCTGGATTTGGAGGATTTGAGTTTCAAGGAGAGGCATAATAGGCTGGGGCCATTTTCCCTGGAGTGTCATAGGCTGAGGTGTGATATTACAGAGGTTTATAAAATCAGGAAGGGCATGGATAGCGTAAATAGACGAGGTGTTTACTTTGGGTTGGTGGAGCCCAGAACTAGAGGATACAGGTTTAACGTGAGAGGGGAAAATTCAAAAGGGACCTAAAGGGCAACTAAAATAGTTATATTTAAACATGATTTGAATAGGAAGAGTTCAGAGGGATGTCGGCCAAGTGCTGGTAAATGGGAATAGATTAGGTTAGAGTATCTACTTGGCATGGACGGTTGGACGGAAGAGTCTGTTTCGGTGCTAGTCATCTCTGACTGTGGGATCATAAAAGTGAACACGGCTCTAATTCCTCTCTGGTCTCCTTGATTTCCACTTGTTCATTAGCTTCCTCAGTCTCTCATGAGTGTATTTTTGCTCTGTTTAGTAATTTACTATTACGTTCACAGACCCTTTTGTAAATGAACTGTACACTGCTGCCCGGCTCGTGACCAGATGCTGCTCATTATCAAGTTTTTTTCCCACAATATCTTTTACAGTCAAGAATTTTTTTTTTCCCAATAAGCGAGTGTATTTTCCTTCTATTTCTGACAGTCAAATTCTGCACCATTTTCTTTCCCTATAATTCATATTGCACTCCCTGAAACATCGTGTGTATTTCTCCTTCCACAGTTACCAGTGATCAATGCCAAAGTCATGGTGCCTGTGGAGAGTGTAATGTTTGACTTCCTTGTACTGTTGCAGTTTTTATGATGAAGGTGCTCCCACAACGTGGTTGGGTAAGAGACATAACAGTTTATTCACTCAGCTATAGTGAAGAGTAGAAAATGTCTGTGCAAATCAACATGTTTTTAATTTCACAAAAATATTATTGAGGACTTTTGACATAAGACCAGAGATGGAGAATATTCTGTCCGGTGATCACAACCATTGCCAAATAATCCGTTTTCAGGAATGCCTTAAAGGAAGAAAGCAGGTCTTAGAGGGTTAGGGTGGGAATTCCAGACCATATTGCCTTGGAAGCTATAGAAACAGTCACACAGGTGAACTCAAAAATAAAAACATCGTTGCGCATCTGAACTAAAATGAGTTATTCAGATATGAAAGGGTATGTGTGTGCAGGGAGATAGGAATGATTACAGCCAGGAATTAAATCAAGGGTGTGCAAGTAAATGGTTGTTGCTTATAAATGGGAGCCTTTTGGTGGATCAGCACGTTTTGGTACAAGTGAGCACTTGGCCCGTAGCGTTTTCAATATTCTTGAGATTAACAGGACAGTGAATGTGGGATGCTGGCCAGGAGTGGGTTTACATAATGAAATCTAGAGTTAACAAAATGAATGAATGAGAGTTTCAGCAAATGTGGTGAGGTCAGATGATATCACTGAAGTCTAAATAGTGGTCTTGGAGTGGGACTGGCTATCACCCTCGCCTCACCTCCGGAATTCATCTGTTTGTCACTTTGTCAATCAAGTCTGTAATAAGATCAGGAACTGAGTGGCCCTGGCAGAACCCAAACTGGGCGTCACAGAAGGTTATTGCTGAGCAGCTGCTTGACAGCATTGTTGATGACACCTTCCACCACTTCACTGCTGAGCGAGTGTGAATGCATGGAGGGAAATTGGCTGAGTTGGCTCTGTCCTGTGTTTTTGTGTTGAACATCCATAGGCAATGTTCCACAATGTCGATAGATCCCAGTGATGGAGCAGTACTTGTCTTGGTGGGCAGCAATTTCTGGAGCACAGCTAACAGTATTATTGCCGCGATGTTGGCAGGGCCCATAGCCTTTACACTACTTGTCCATTTCTTGATCTGATTTGATATAAGTTTTCCACAAATTCGATTCACATCTGTGACGTCAGGAACCAATGTAGAAGGCTCATCCACTTGGCACTGTTGGCTGAAGATTGCTGCAAATGCTGTTGTCTTGTCTGTTGCATGAATATGTAAGACCCTTCCATCAGTCAGGTTGGGGATATCTGTGATGCTTCCTCCAGTGAATTGATTAATTTTCCATCACCATTCCTGACTAGGTGTGGAAGAACTGCTGAGCTCAGATCTGATCCATTGGTTTTGGATCATTTAGTTCTATTTGGTGTTGCTTGCACTGTTTAGCATGCAGGTTTGGAAGCTGCACCAGGTTGGCACCTCAATTTTTGCTATGCCTGGTACTGCTCCTGGCATGCCCACCTGAATTCTCCATTGAACAAGGATTGATCCCCTGGCGTGATGTTAATGGTTGAGTGGGGGATATACCAGGCCATGAGATTTCAGATTGGGCTGGAGTACAGTTCTGCTGCTGTTGTTGGCCCACAGTGAGGCAGAATTTGCAGTGTCAAGAGGGCTGACTTTGTGGTTGTAGTTGCCAGTGCATTGGGAAATGTAATGTGGTCCATCCAGTTTCATTCCTTTGTTGAGACTGTTCAGTGATTAATGCAAAGAGTGTTTGGGTGGGCTACTGTCAGGAATGCAACTTTTAAAACCAGGTTTTGTGATTGACACATGAAAGAAATGAAACTATTATGGTATTCGAACAGATGAAAGACTCAACAGACAATCAAGGTATTTTTCAATGTATAATTTCAGTACATCACACTGTAAATTTTTTGCCATAAATTCTGTGACTTAGAATTGTGCCCTCCACAATCACCTGATGAAGGAACGGGGCTCCGATAGCGAGTGTGCTTCCAATTAAACCTGTTGGACTATAACCTGGTGCTGTGTGATTCTTAACTTTGACAGCACTACTAACAGGGCTGCATGTAAACAGGCTCAGTCCAGTTAATCAATACATTCGGAAGGATTTCCTCCAAGTTTGATGATGCAATATTAGTCAAAAGCGTCAACTTCAACCTGCAATGTTGCTCTTAACAAAAACTTTAGGCTGACACAAAGCTCCCCACCCCATTGCAATGTGGTAACTGGGCCCGGCCCAGGAACTGGAACTGGGACATTTGTGGACTGTGATCTCAAAGGAAGCAAGCAAACAGAATTCTGACAGATTAGTCCTCAAAGATGAGTAGCAAGTTTGAGACAAGGCAGGTGGTATGCCTTCTTGCACTTAGCTTAATTGCAAAACACGACTGTAAGTAAGAAATGCAAAGTATAAAGAACTGTTGTTTTTTCCACGGTTGGGGAGTTTTATCCCAGTTGATCACAGTTGCTGCCTCTTGCTCCCGAAGTCAAATCATAGGACCTATAACAAAACAATAAACTGCAGGTGCTGGAGATCTAAACCCCAGAAACAAAGTGCTGGACAAACTCAGCAGTTCTGCGGGCATCGGTGAAGAGAAAAAAATGTTACATTTCAAGTTCACTGACTCTTCGTCTGAACGGACAAAAGATCATGAGACTTTGAACTTACAATGTTTTATTCCCCTCAGAGATGCTGCTGGACCTGCGGTTCTCCAACATTGTGCTTTTTATATTGAACTTTATTTACAAAATAGATTGGAAAATACTAATCTGCAAAAGTGAAAGGTTCATTGCAAACATGAGCATAGTGTCCACACTTGAGTTCCACAAGAAAGCCTCAGTTTAAAAACAAAATTTAACTAAAAGTAACATTCCATCTCAAAACTAGCCGAGTTACACCAGTAATAAAACTCATCCACCCAATGAGGCACAACATCCTGCATTGTTGTACACAGTCATCTTTACCAAAGAAAGATCACATTTCACAAAATTGAAGGCCAAGAGCATGTCTCTTTAAAGGAGCTGAAGTCAAACTCTCAATTTTTTTGGAAGGATTTTTATTAAACCTGATTGAACATTTAAATCTCAGAGCATAATCTTTGCTTTTTTAAACAAAGTGTATGCGAAATATTTCACATCTTGGTAAAGGTTCAGTTCGGTCTGATACAAAGAGCCAAAGGTCAAGCAAACATCACACTTTCCATTCACTTCTACGAATTGTTTGTAAAATCATGTCACATTAAAGAACTGGACAATAAATGTCACTGTATGCAATAAGAGTGAAGCCTGTGACAGCAGATTTAGCTTTGGAGGGCAGTGTGTGTGCTTTCTAAATTCTGAGAGCGCTTTGGGAGACTGCTCCCAGATGGTGATTGTGAGCATATCTGGAATGCACTGTTTAGATTTGGGAATCCTTGGGAGACAATCTGTGGCTTCAATAGTACTTGGCTTGTGTTGTTGGTGTACAGTAAGCAATTCATAAAGTTACTTATGTATTGTTGTTGACTACCTGAATGGTATTCAAATCTGCCAGGTTGCCTTCAATAGTGTGAATGCATCTATTGTAAATATTTGGAATATTCCAGAACTGCCCAGTGCTTGGCAAATTCAGGGGGGACAGAAAAATCACTGTAATTTGAAATTAAGAATCCAAGAGGACTTAACCACTGAAGTATTCCATTTAAATAGTTAAATGGAGTGCTCACATTTAAAATGCCTGTTATCCATCGGAATGGATGGACTGACAGAATTGGAACCAAATTCCTAGCTGGGGAGTGTAAAATGTGCTTTGATAAAGTCACCTGCATTTACCAACAACAATTTTGCAAGCTCGGAAATTTAAAAAACAATACGAGCTTCATTGCTGCTCCAGTCGGGTCCCAAGCTCTGTGAAAAAATAACCATGTTCAGGTTTATTGCATACACTCTGGAACACGTGTTTCTTCTACAGATCCTGCAAATTTCCCCAATGAGCATAGTCCATCCAAATGGTGTTGCTAACTTTGGCCAACTCATTTCTTTCCGAGTCTTTATAGCCTGAAGAGTGACCAGAAGCAATTACTCCACATATGTGGGAACATTACCGACGAGGATGTTTTCCTTCAGAATTGACTTCCATATATTCAGTGTCCGAACAGATAAAAAGCTTGTTATCTTTTATAGAGCAATGATTCAGTGGGAGTAAAACGCTAACCTTTTTTTGCTTAACAATCAAGCTGCCTAAATTTTAAACATGAACACTTCTTAATAGTTCACTCGATCCTAACGAAATATTTTGTGCGAAACAAATCACATGATACATAGTTATTCAGAGAACAAAACAAGTTTGTTCATTGAAGAACCCAGAGGAAGAGGTCATGAAACAATGTAAGTTTGATAAACCTCAATCATCATTTCAAGTGCATTCTCTGCATAAATTCTCCTTTTCCTCCTTGAAGTTTTCAACTGCTTGAATAATTGAGAGAATGAAGTCACAGTTGTACAATGCATAAATCAGACCCTTCAGTCCAACTTGCCCATGCTGACCGGATATCCAAAATTAATCTAGTCCCTTTGCCAGCATTTGTTCCCTATCCATCTTAAACCCTTTTTCCTGATTATCAGTTTATTTGACTTTATCAGCAGTTGAAATATTGACATTTATTTCTCCCAACATTGGTTTAAGAAATCATAACTTCATTCATCCAAGTTAATTTTGTAATCTTTCACAAAGAAACAAGTGAGAACAACACATAGGTGAGTGCAAACCAAAATACTGCAGCTGTGTGATATCTGGGAACACTCTAAAGGTGAGCCACTGATACTTTGGTGTAACCTGCAGTCTGGCCAAATTGCAGCAAAAAGCTGTTCAATTTTATCGCAAACTATTGAATAAAATCCTCCTTGCACAATAATTAGGCAGCATTTTGGGAT
Organism: Hemiscyllium ocellatum; assembly: GCF_020745735.1. NCBI lineage: Eukaryota > Metazoa > Chordata > Chondrichthyes > Orectolobiformes > Hemiscylliidae > Hemiscyllium > Hemiscyllium ocellatum. The sequence goes on from NW_026868283.1 coordinate 362,173, forward strand.
GTCATTTTTAAAATATATTAGTTTCAAAGTTTCGCACAATTAAGAGTGATCATTTGGTCCTGTCTGCATAACACAGTACGAAAAGGAATTAACAGAAAAAAAACATTATATGCCAAATTCAGAGTCATGAATTCATTGATATTGTATGGGTCCAGCATTTTATAAGTAATTGATTTTTAAAGATAAATAGATACATTTACTAACTATATTGGAGCACAGTCAAGTTTCTTACTGAACAGTGACAGGATTGGACAGAGTCCACATGGATTTAAGAGAGGAGAATCATACTTAGCAAATCTACTGAAAGAATCCACATAGTCAAATATTAAAGTAAGAAATTGCAGGACATTTAGAAAAGCTTATCATTAAACATGGTCGACTGGGTTTTGTGAAAGAGAAACTATATTTGACAAATTTGCGACAGTTCATTGAGGAGATAACAAGCAGGGCTGATAAAGGGCAATCCAATGATGTTCTGTATTTGGATTTTAAAAATGCATATGATAGTGTGCTACATAAAAGTTAATTGCACAATTTAGGAGCTCATGGTATCAGTATAATGTATTAGCATGGATTGAGGATTGGTTAACCACGCTGGCTGTTGCTGAGTCCTCACTTGCAGTGCTGTATACAATGTTAGCTCCCATATTTAATAAAGGATAAACCAACATCGGAGACCATTCAAAAAAGATTCACTTAGCTGCTTCGAGCATGAAAGGGTTGACCTATCAAGTATAGATGAGCGGGGGTGATCTTATGGAAACAAGATTCTGGGGAGCTTGACAGGGTGGATGTTGACTAGATCTTCCAGCACCAGTGAAGTCTCAAACCAGGGGACATTACACAAGGGAACATTCATTTTTGAAAAATTAAAGACTTTTTTCTCACAGTGAATGGCAACAATTTTCTCACACAAACAATTGTGAAAGTTAAATGTAGGAGGGGAATGGTTGGGTTACTCTTTGGAGGGTTGTTCTGGCTTGTTGGGCTGAAGGGCCTGTTTCCACACAGTAGGGAATCTGTGATTCTACCTCAAATTATTTTAAAAGGAGGACAGATAGATTTTTGAAATATTGAGCAGTTGGGGACTTTGCGGATCAAGCATAAAAGAGATGTTGGGGTCTGGGTTGGCCCAGCCATGATCTGATAGAATGGGGGAACAAGCTGAAAGGGATGAATTGCCTACACCTGCTCCGATTCCTGGAGGCTCCATTTCATGTTTTTTTTTGTCTCCAAAGAAGAGCGTGATACAATGTGCTAAAGATCTCAGATGTTGTGAAAATGGGGTGTTTATGTACTGATTCAGATGGCATTGATTCATCAATCACAGCTATACAGTCATGAGTAGGAAGGCAATTCCCTCCATGAATAAAGGAAATCTACTGCAGAGCTCATTCTTATCCGCAGGAAACATGACCCGACATCTCAGCAAAAGCAGGACACACTGCGCATGCTCTAGCCAACAAAGGGACCCCGGGTGATCGATGTCAGCACCGGACCATTGAAAGGACAGTGGGCGGAACTGGAGGTCCGAGCGGGAGGTTGGTCCTCCAACCAATCAAAGTGAATCAAGGGCGGAGCTAAACTGAACCACGTGATCGCCCTCGCGCGCGGCTCAGAGTCACTGTAATGAATGCTTGGGAAGTTATGGAGAGAAAGGATACGGTAGGGAAAGAAATAAACAGGGAAACGGGAGAAAAACTGTGTTGCTATGAGCGGAGAGGTTTTACAAACAAACTGTGCACGTCGGAAAACTCAAGTTTGAACGTCCCAGTCCCGTGTTTGCAGTAAATGAGAAATTGCCTCAGCGGCTGCAGGCCTGAGTGAGCGCCGCCATCTTTAGTCGTGACAACGAGTCACTGCACACGTGCGGAGCCGCCATCTTTGTAGGGGGCAAGGTGCAGCCAGGCGCATGTGCAGCCTTTCTCTAGTATAGAGTCATTGTGATGACAGCAGCCAATCCTGCTCTGATTCACCTCTGGGCTCCCTCAGGACCACTTTGTCAATGTCTAGCTTCCTCAGTCTCAAACCATGGGTGTACGTTTGGTCTGTTTAGTACTGTATTATTACTTTTATAGACCCTTTGTAAATGAGTTTTTCACTGTGGCCCAGCCCCTGACCATGTGTTGCTCTATCATTAGACTACTTTTTTCTTGAATATTTTTGACTGTCAAGAATTCCTTTTTCCAACAAGCAAGTGTATTTTCCTTCCATTTCTGACTATCAAATTCTGCACCATTTTCATTCCCTGTAACCCGTTTTGCATTCCCTGAAACATCATGTGTATTTCTCCTTCCACAGATACCAGTGATTAATGCCAAAGCCCTGTTGCCTGTGGAGAGGGTGATGCTTGACTTTGTTGTACAGCTGCAGTTTGTGTGGTGAAGGTGCTCCCACAATGTGGTTGGGTAAGAGATGTTACAGATTATTCATTACAGAAACAGTGAATATTTGAAGATAATGTCCAAATCAAGAACAGTTTGTAGTTATATCATCATGCTTATAATTTCACAAGAATACGATTGAGAACTTTAGCTATAAGGCCAGATATAGAGATATTTGGTCAGGTGTCCAAAACAATTGCCAAAAATCAGATTTTGAGGGATGTCTTAACAGTGGGAAGCAGACCTGTGAGGTTTTGTCTGCAAATTCCAGATCATGGTGCTTTGGCAACTGTAGAATCAGCCACACAGTTGAAGTAATGGGAGTCTCAAAGAAAATGGGTTGTCGAGGTCTCAAAGGATGTGTGGTGCAGGGAGCTAGGGGTTATCACAGCCAGGAATCAAATCAAGAATGAGAATTTTAAATTGTTGCTGCTTATGAATAGGACCCTTTTGACAGATGAACATGTTTGGGGAGAAGTGAGCACGTGGGCGATAGAGCTTGCAATTTTTCTTGAGATTACAGGAAGTTTGAATTTGGGAGGCTGGCCAGGAGTGTGTTTGGATAATTAAGTCTGGAGATAACACATAATGGATGAGAGTTTGAGTATATGAGGTGAGGGTGGAATCAGCTAGAAATAGTGGTGTTGGAGTGGAACTGTGCTGTCACTCTCACCTCGCCTCTGGGATTCAGCTGGTTGTCAGGTTGTGAATCAGGCGGTAACATATCGGGAGCTGAGTGGCCCTGGTGGAGCCTAAAATGAGTGTCGCTGAGCTGGCTGTTGCTGAGCAGCTGCTGCTTGATAGCCCTGTTGATAACATCTTCTATCACTTCACTGCTGATCGAGTGTGGACTGACAGAGGGACATTTCCTGGGTTGGATTAGCCTTCTGTTTTTGTGTTGAACATGCCTGGGCAATGTTCCACATTGTCAGTAGATGCCAGTGCTGGAGCGGTACGCGGTTTGGTGGGTGGCAAGTTCTGGAGCACAAGCTATCAGTGTTATTGCCAGAATGTTAGCAGGACCCATAGCCTTTACACTAATTAACCATTTTTCGGTATTATTCAAACTAAATTGAACTGGCTTAAAGCTCACATCTGTGATGTTAGGAAACACTGGAGAAGGCTGAGATGGATCATCCCACTTTGCATCTGGCTGAAAATTGCTGCAAATGCTATCATCTTATCTTTTGCATGGATGTGTGAAACCCCTCCATCAGTAAAGGTGGGGATATCTGTTTTGCTTCCTGCAACGAGTTGTTTAATCGTCCATCACTGTTCATAACTGGGTGTGGCAGAACTGCAGAGGTCTGATCTGATCCATTGGTTATGGGATCACTTAGCTCTGTTGCTTGCTGCTGATGCTGTTTGATCTGCAGATAGTCCTGTTTGGTAGCTTCACCAGGTTGGCACTTCATTTTTAGGTATGCCTGGTGCTGCTCTTGGCATGCCCTCCTTTCCTGTCCACTGTGATGGGTGAGAGCGGGATGTACAAACTCATGAGATTACAGATTGTGCAGGAGTACAGTTCTGCTGCTGTTGTTATCCCACAGTGCCTCAGAGAGATCCAGTTTGAGTTCCTACATCTGTCCCATTTAGCACGGTGATAGTACCACTCAGCACAATGGAGGTTTTTCTCAACTTTAAGATGAGGCTTTGTCTCCACAAAGACTGTGGGATGGTCGCTCTTACTGACACTGTCATGGACAGATACATTTGCAGCTGGTAGACTCATACTGATAAGATCTAGTATGTTTTTCCCTCTTGCTGGTTCCGTTACTGCCTGCTGCAAATCCAGTTGAGCATCTATGTCCTTGAGGACCCGACCAGCTCAGTCAGTAATCCTGCTGCTGAGCTACTCTTGCTAGAGGACATTGAAATCCTGTACCCAGAATAGGCTTGTCACCATTTTATTACCTCAGTGCTTCCTCCAAGTGTTATTCAACATGGAGGAACACTGATTCATCAGCCGTGGGAGCACGGTACGTGGTAATCAGCAGGAGCCATGAGACTTCCTGGTGTCCAAAGTCAATGCTGAGTACTCCCAGGGCAAATGGTTCCTGTGTGTACACAACTGTGCCATCACCTCTGCCTGGTCTGTCCTGCTGGTGGGACAGAACATATCCAGAGATTTCAGGAGAAAGTGAAGACTGCAGATGCTGGTGATCAGAGTCAAGAGTGTGGTGCTGGAAAAGCACAGCAGGTCAGGCTGATGAAGGGCTTCGGCTCGAAACGTCAATTCTCCTGCTCCTCCGATGCTGCCTGACCTGTTGTGCTTTTCCATCATCACAATATCGATATCTAGGGATGGTGATGGTGGTGTCTGGCCGTTATCTGTAAGGGATGACTCCGTGAGTATGACTATGTCAGGCCGTTCCTTGACTAGTCTGTGAAACAGCTCGCCACGTTTTGGCACAAAAAAAAACAGATGTTAGTGAGCAGGATGTTGCAGAGTCGAGAGGGCTGATCCTGTGGTTGTATTTCCTAATGCCTTGTTAGATGCCAAGTGATCCATCCAGTTTCATTCCTTTGTTGAGACTTTGCAGTGATTAATACAGTGAGTAGCTTGTTGGGCAACTGTCAGGTTGGCAGGATCTTTTTCGCAATTGACAATGGTTCCATGGAGATCACAAGATTCCTAATTCCAGTCGTTTTTCCTTGAATTCAGATTCTACCATCTGCCGAGCTGGGATTCGAACAGGGACTTCAGTTATACATTTTAATATTCTGGATAAAAGTTAAATACATTAGGTTTATTCACTCATTTTAATTATCACTAACCCTGGTTTTGTTTCTTTGTAAAACACTGTCCATCATCCTGTCTCCTCCATCCTTCTCTCCAACAACAAGATCAAGGAGCACACGGAGTTTCTCTGTCACTAAGACTGAGACAATCCGACCAGCTGCCTCTGCTGCTTCCCTCCCTTCCACTAGCCCACCGAGACAAACTGCCTCACATAGTGTTCCTGATTTTTGTCCCAAACTAACATCTTTCTCCAGTCTCTTGTCAAACCTTATCAGAACGCATCTTGATCTTTTACTGGTCTCGCTAAACTACAGACATTTCAACTCTGTTTCCTCCTCATCACTCCCCCTCGCCAATTCACAGGTAATGTTCCTTGTTCTGTCTGTCTTTTCTGGTTATGTCCTTCTCATCCATTCTGCAAAAAAACTAACATTTGACCTCACCATCATTTGTAAATTCTGCTCCATCTCCACAATCCCTTTCCTTTCTGAATTCCTTGTATTTGGTGACCCTCAAGGATGTATCCTTGGTCCCTCCTGTTTCTCACCTACATACTGCCAGGAGGTGACATAGTCTAAAAGCACAGTGTGAGGTTTCACATGTACACTGTCAACGCCCAACTCTCCCTCCCCACCATCCCTCTCCATTGCTCCACTGTTACTCAGTTACTAAACTGCTTATCACATTCCCACTGCTCGATTAACTCCAATTTCCTCCAATGAAACATTGTTTTGGGTAAACCCATTACCTTCAGTTGCTAATACAAATTCCTTTCCTTTACTGCTGAGCCCCTCCCTCCTACTGGGAACTGTCTGAGGTAGAACTAGACTCTTCCCAACATTGCTGTCATATCTGTAACCCCAAGGTGACCTTCTGATCAGACATCTACCCAATCACAAATACCAGGAATTCCAATCTCTAAAACGTTGCTTGTCTTCACCTCACCCCAGCTCCATTGCCACTGAAACCCCTGACCCGTGTCGGTGTTGCCTTAAACTTGGTGAATCTGAAACAGAACCCTTGATTTCGTGACTGACCCAGAATCTGCTAGCTTTCAGTGTTTCCTGCACAATGATCACTCCCCCCCCCCCCCATCCTTTGTGGTGCAGCTTTCTACAGTTCCCACCATGTAAATCGCACTCTGTTCTCTTATTATCCCCTTCAAACTGACCGACTTCACACCTTCCCAAATTACACTCCATCTAACCACTTGTTGCCCCTTTCTCCTGTGCATCTCTCACTCTTCACAATCCTCTTAGAACTTTACAATTATGCCTTGTCTAGGAGTTCCCTCCCTCCCCCATTCTTCTAAACATTTACTGGGAGCACTGGGCAGTGTGAAGCATGCAGAGTTGCTCTGTTTTTAGAGATATTCTATGGGAGGAGCTTGCTGCCCATTGGTCAGAATGGAGGCAACTTGCCCATCGAGCTGCATGAGCCTTTCACACCGCATGTCTTATTGATGAGGCACAGCGGCAGCACGGAAGGAAATAAAACAAGCAAATCCTGCTCTCCACATCTCACTGATTCTTGGAATATTCGGTCCCATGTGTCAAAGATCTGCCCTGTTCAGTCACATGAAATTCCAAGGTGGAAACTCCGAGAAACCAACATAGATTTCCACCTGAACTGACTGCTGACCTCCACAAGGGGTAATGTGTCCAGTCATCCTGGGCCAGGAGGAGGGGATGGTGCGAGTTTCTAACCTGAACTGACTTTGATGGCTTTTATAAACGTGTATTACAGGATACTACAGGTGGACATTCAGATGGTAATCTCAGTCATTGTAACACCAAACTCTGATTGAATTAGTCAGTTCATCAGGACCTGGATATTCGCATTGTGTGTGAGTATTGTATTCCATCTGAATCCCATTTGCGACATAAAAGTTCTCCTTTGAATCTTCCCAAACCTTTAATGTGTGTCTTGTAAGCCTTGTATAATGAGCTGATGGGTGTAAGGTTTATTATTATAATTTGTAACTTTTCTAAACCCCTCTGTCACAGCTCCCCTCAATTGCCTTTGCTCCAAGGAGAACAACCTCAGTTTTCCCCAAACCCCTGATTCCACAATGTCTGTTTGCTCTCTATAAGGTACACATCAGGATTGTGTTGGAACATTCTCCACTTGCCTCCATCAGTGCAGCCCCCAACAATATTAAAGAAAGTGAACATCCTCCAGGACAAGGCACTGTGCCTGAGTGGTGTCCCATCCACTACCTTCAGCATTCCCTCTCCCCACCCCAGAGACACAGTGGCATCACTGTGTAAAAGGTAAAGGCAGCATTGTCCTCCCAGACCATAGGGCTGCTCTCTCATTCGGGAGGAAACTGGAGCCCCTGGAAGAAACCAATGCAGACACTGGGAGAACGTGCAACTCCCGCAGAGACAGTTGTCCAAAGCTGCAACCAAACCTGGGGCCCTGGCAGCAGGGCTAATCACTGAGCCACTGTGCCACCCTAAAATTGTAATTTGTTTCACAGCTACCACTTCCTCTGATAGTTCATTCCACACACAAACCATTATCTGAACAAAAATAAAAAAAATCCCAAACGACTTTTTAAAGCCGTTCTGCTGTCACCTTCAAAGGTATGTACCTAGTCTTGAATCGTGTCCCTTCCTGGAAAGGACACCTTCTGTTCACATTACTGAAACCACCCCTCCGTGATTTCAGAAACATCTAATAAGGTCACTCCTCAGCCACCTGCGCGCCAGTGAAAGAAGTCGCAGCCTATCCAGCCTCTGCTTAGAATTCAAATTATTCATTCCCATCAACATCCTGGTAAATCGCTTCTGAATCCGTTCCAACTACATAATGTCCTCCCGATATCAGCATGACCAGAACTGGACACAGAATTCCAGAAAAGGCCTTCCCAATATCCAAAATAACGTCCCAACTCTTGTACTCAAAGATCTGAGCAATGATGGCAAGTGTGCTAAGCACCTCCTTAACCACCCTGTCTACATGTGGCACAGACTTGAAAGACCCGAACTCCTCAGCCTCTTTGTTCCATATCACTACTCGAGGCTCTGTTTTTAATTAGTGTAAGTCTGCCCTCGTTTGTTTTATCAAGATGTAATATTTTGCATTTATTCCAATCCAAAAATACCAAAACAACCCCTGAGCATTAAAGACAGTAGGAGTAAACTTAAGACGGAAATCAGGAGGGCAAAAAGGGGACATGAGATAGCTTTGGCAAATAGTTATGAATAATCCCAAGGGTGTTTATAAATACATTAAGAACAAAAGGGTAACTCGAGAGAGAATAGGGCTCCTCAAAGATCAGCAAGGTAGCCTACACGTGGAGCCGCAGGAGATGGGAGAGATACTAACTGAATATTTTGCATCAGTGTTTACTGTGGAGAAGGACATGGGCAATATAGAATGTGGGGAAATAGATGATGAGTATGTCCATCTTACAGAGGAGGACGTGCTGGGTGTCTTGTAACCCGTACAGCTTGGTTAATCCCCAACACCTGATCAGATGTACCCTAGAGCTCTGGGAAGCTGGGAATGTGATTGCTGGGCCTCTTGCTGAGATATTTTGTATCATCGATTGTCACAGGTGACATGCCGAAAGACTGGAGGTTGGTTAACGTGGTGCCGTTATTTAAGAAAGGAGGTAAGGACATGCCAGGGAACTATTGACCCGTGAGCCTGACATTGATGCTGGGCAAGTTGTTGGGGGGAGTCCTGAGGAACAAGATGCGCATGTATTCTGAAAAGCAAGGACTGATTGTGACAGTCAGCAAGAATTTGTGCATGTCTCTCAAACTTGATTGAGTTATTTGAAGATGTATCAAAGAGGATTGATGAGGGCAGAGAGGTGGGCATGATCTATGGAATTCAGTAAGGCACTCGACAAGGTTCCCCATGGAAGACTGTTGAGCAAGGTTAGATATCATGGAATACAGGGAGATTTAGCCATTTGGATACAGAACTGTCTCAAATGTAGAAGGCAAGGTTGTGGTGGAGGGTTGTTTTTCAGATTGGAAGCATATGACCTTTGGAGTGCCATAAGGATCAGTGCTGGGTCCACTACTTTTCGTCGTTTATATATATATGATTTAGATATGTGCATAGGAGGTATAGTTAGTAAGTTTGCAGATGACGCCAAAATTGGAGGTATAGTGGACAGCAAAGAGGTTTACCTCAGATTATAACAGGATGCTGTTCAGATGGGTGAGTAGTGGCAAATAGAGTTTAATTCAGATAAATGTGACGTGCTGCATTTTAAAAAAACAAATCTTAACAGGACTGATACACTTAGTGGCAAATTCCTAGATACTGTTGATGAACAAAGATATCTTGCAGTGCAGGTTCATGTTTCCTTGAATGTAGAGTTGTAGGTAGATAGGATACTGAAGAAAGTGTTTGGGATACATTCCTTTATTGATCAGAGCATTGAGTATAGAAGTTGGAAGGTCATGTACAGGACATTGGTTAGGCCTCTTTTGGAATAGTGTGTGCAATTCTGTTCTCCGTCAATCGGAAGGATGTTGTGAAACTTGAAAGCGTTCAATAACGATTTACAACGATACTGCCAGGGTTGGAGGGTTTGTGCTGCAGGAAGAGAGCAAAAAGGCTGGGGCTTTCTTTCCCTGGAGCATCAGAGAGTGAGGGGTGACCTCCATAGAGGTTTATAAAATTATTGGGAGCATGGATAGGGTAAACAGACAAGGTCTTTTCCTGAGTAGGAGAGTCCAGAAATAGAGAGCATAGGTTGAGGGTGAGAGGGGAAAGATATAAAAGGGAACTAAGGTGCAACTTTTTCACACAGAGAGTGGTGTGTGTATGGAATAAGCTGCCAGATGAAGTGGTGGAGGCTGACAATTATAGCATTTTAAAGGCATTTGGATACTTCACATGAATAGGAATGATTTAGAGGGATATGACCCAGGTGCTGGCAAGAGAGATAAGATTAGGTTCAGATATCTGGTCGGCATGGACAAATTTCACCAAAGGTTCTGTTTAGTGCTGTTCATCCGTGACTCACAAGGTTTTGGTCTCTTCAAAGATAAATCTTAGTTTGTTTTATTTAGGTAAAGCTACAACATTCAGTGTGGTGACGGTTTACTTCTTTAAATACACATCTTATATTTAAAAACTTAGTCAATGTATCATAAAATATTGGTACTAATTTATTCTAAAGTAGAGTTTTGTAAAGCTATCTTATCTCCGTAAGACTTGATTCCATTATCTTTAACAGCTCTATCCATCTCTTTCTCGAAAGTTCCCAGTAACTTGACCTCCACTGCCTTCTGGGGCAGTGCATTCCATGTGTCCACTACTCTCTGGGTGAAGACGTTTCTCCTCAACTCTGTTCTAAATGGCCTCTCCCTTATTGTTAAACTGTGTCCTCTGGTTCTGGACTCACCCATCCGTGGAAACATGCTTCCTGCCTCCAGAGTGTCCAACCCTTTAATAATCTTGTAGGTCTCAATCAGATTCCCTCTCATTCTTCTAAACTCCAGTGTATACAAGCTCAGTCGCTCCAATCTTTCAACATATGATCATTCCGCCATTCTGGGAATTGACCTCGTGAACCTACCCAACACTCCCTCAATAGCCACAATGCTCTTCCTCAAATGTGGAGACCAAAACTGCACACAGTACTCCAGGTGCGGTCTTACCAGGGCCCTGTACAGCTGCAGAATAACCTCTTTGCTCCTATACTCAATTCCTCTTGTTATGAGGGCCAGCATGCAGTGAGCTTTCTTCACTACCTGCTGTACCTGCATGCTTGCTTTCATTGACTGACGTACCAGAAAACCAGATCTCGTTGTACTTCCCCTTTACCAAACTTGACTCCTTTTAGATAGTAATCTGCCTTCCTGTTCTTGCCTCCAAAGTGGATAACCACACATTTATCCACATTCAACTGCATCTGCTATGCATCTGTCCACTCACCTAACCTGTCCAAGTTAATCTGTATTCTCATAACATCCTCCTCACATTTCACCCTGCCACCCAGCTTTGTGTCATCAGCTAATTTGCTAATATTGCTTTTAATATGTTCATCTATGTTATTAATTGTATATTGTAAACAGCTGCGGTCCCAGCACCGAACCTTGTGGTACCCCACCAATCACTGCCTGCCATTCCGAAAGGAAGCGTTTATCACTACTTTTTGCTTCGTGTCAGCCAGCCAAATTTCAATCCAAGTCAGTATATTCCCCTTTGTAAATCCATGCTGACTCTGACGAATCCTATTACTGCAATCCAAATGAGCCATAATTTCATATTTTATAATTGACTCCAGCATCTTTCTCACCACTGACATCAGGCTAACTGGTCTATAATTCCTTGTTTTCTCTCTCCCACCTTTCTTGAAAAGTGGGACAACATTACCCACCCTCCAATCTGACTCTACATCTCCGGATTCTGTGTCGCCCACTTCGCAAGGGGCTGAACGTCATCCCTCACCAAAAGGGCCATCCCACCCCCTCTGCCCAACAGTCTGTCCTTTTGATAGCACTGCACTGCATTTATTTCAATGCAAGGGGTTTGACAGGGAAAGCAGATGAGCTTAAGATATGGTTTTGAACATGGGACTGTGATATAGTGGGTATTACAGAAACGTGGCTTAGGTTGGACAGGACAGGTAGCTTATTGTTCCAGGGAATAGGTGTAAGAGGAAGGATAGAAAGGGGGATAAGAAAGAAGGTAGAATGGTGTGTTTGATTAGGGACAGCATTATTGTTGTGTTTAGGGAGGATATTCATGGGGGTTCGCCCGTTGAAATTACATGGGTGGAACTGGGAAATAAGAACAGGATGATCACCTTATTGAGGTTGTCTGTGTGGGTTTCGTCCGGGTGCTCTGGTTTCCTGCCACAGTCCAAAGATGTGCAGATTGGATGGATAATCCAGGCTGAATTGCCCATATTGTTCAGGGATGTACAGGTTGGGTGAATTGGCCATGTGAAATTGCCTACAATGTTCAGGGATGTGCAGGCTAGGTGGATTGGCCATGGGAAATGTATGTTACAGGGGTAAGATAGGAGGCTCTGAGGGTCAGTGTGAAAGTGATGGGCCGAATGGCCTGCTTCCACACTTGGCATTCTCTGACGATAATTCTACTAGTTTTAAAATAGTTGCAGAAAATAATAGACCAAATCTAAAAGTTGGCGTTCAAAATTGGACAAAGGTGAATTTTGACGGTAGAAGGCGAGAACTTTCAATATTTCTTTGCAACCCCCAGATAAAGGGACGGCTGGAAAGTGGGAACATGAGAACAGAAGGAATAGGAGCAGGAGTAGGCCATCTGGCCCCTCAAGCCTGCACTGCCATTCAATAAGACCAGGGCTGATCTTTTCGTGGCCTCAGCTCCACTTTCCTGCTCTCTCACCATAGAGGCTGGAGATCTGATCTCCAGCATCTGCAGACTTCACTTTTTACTCGAAGATTTTAACCTCCTGCGAATCCTCTTGCAAGGATGCCTTCCCCTCATTCCTGATGAAGGGCTCTGGCCCGAAACGTCGAATTTCCTGTTCCTTGGATGCTGCCTGACCTGCTGTGTTTAACCAGCAACACGTTTTCAGCTCTGATCTCTCACCATAACCCTTAATTCCTTTCCTGTTTGCAAATCTACATTTTGCCTTAAAGACATTCAAGTTGATAACGTCAACTGCTACACTCAACAAGGAATTTTTCAGATTCATAATCTTTAGCTGAAGAAGTTCCTCCTCAACTCTGTCCTAAATCAGATACCACATATTTTGACGCTATGCTGTCTAGGTTGACCCGCCCCCAATGGAAAGAACCTCCCTGCTTCTATCTTATCTATTCCCTTCTTAATTTTATTTTTTTCCAATACAACCTCCCATTCTTCTAAATTCCAACAAGTATAGTCCCAGTCTATTCAATCTCTCCACATACACCAACCCTCTCAACTCATGACTCAAACTAGTGACCCTCCTCTGCACTCCCTTCAGTGTCAGTATTGTTGAATTAAGGAGATCAAACCTGTATTCCAGTACTCCAGGTTTGGCCTCCCCAGCACCCTGTACAGCTGTAGCATAACCATCCCTCTAGCAAGGAAGGACAATAGACACTTCACCATCTCTTTTAGCCCCTTGGGATGCATTCCATCACGGCCAGGAGACCCATGTACTTTTGGGCTGTTATCCTTCCCAACACTACCTCTTTACTGAGAATGAGTGTTTCCATGTCCTCATCTGCCATTGCCTCCATAGGCCTGTGAAAATGAGACAACAAGAGAACATGGACAGTATATTCATGTTAAGGCCATGTCTGGTCGGTGTAGAGAATGCTGTGTGTCTAGAGAAATTGAGGGACTGGTTAAAAAAATGAAGGAGGGATATGGCAGGTACAGTCAGCTGGGTGACTGGTTTGAGTGAATCCCTCGGAGTATAGGGCCAGTAGGAGTACACTCAAGAGAAAACAGGTGGGCAAAAAGGACACACAAGAGAGCTTTGGGGGGAAAGAGGTTTAAGGACAATCCAAAAAGATTCTACAAAACACTAAGGACAAAAGAGTAACCAGGCAGAGAATAGGGACGCTCAAAGACCAACAAGGCTGTCTGGAACCACAGAAGGTGGGAGAGATACTATCCGAGGATTTCATGTCAGCTTTTACTGAAAGAGGATATGGAAGCTAGAGAGTTTGGAGAAATAATTTGTGATAACTTGACAACTGTCCATATTACAGAGGAGGTTGTACTGGATGTCTTGTACATAAAGCTGAGTAAATCTGTGGGACCTGATCAGGTGTATCCCAAATGTTTGTGGGAAGTTAGGGAAGTGATTTCCGGGCCCCTCGCTGAGATATTTCTATCACCGATAGCCACAGGTGAGGTGCTGCAAGACAGGCGCCATTATTTGAGAAAGGTGATGAGGAAAGGCCAGGGAACAATACACTGGTGAGCCTGAAGTTAGTGGCAGACAAGGTGTTGGAAGGAATTCTGAAGGACAGGTTTATATGTAATTGGAAAGGCAAGAAGTGATTAGGGATAGTCAGCATGGCTTTGTACATAAATCACTAACTTGGACTTCAGAAAGACATTCAAAAAGGTTCACATAACAGACTGGTTCGCAAGTTAGACACCATGGGATACAGAGAGAACCAGCTATTTGAGTACAAATTGGGGACGGAGGGTAGTGCTTTTCGGACTGGAGGCCTGTGATGAGCAATATGGTGTAAGAATCGGTGCTAGGTCTACTGCTTTTCATCATTTATATCAATGATTTTAATGTGAATATATGAGATATAGTTAGTAGGTTTACAGTAGGCATCAAAATTGGAGGTGCACTGGACAGCAAAGAAGGTTACATCAGAGTACAATGGGACTTCAATCAAGTGGGCTGAGGATTGTCAGATCGAGTTTATTTCAGATAAATGTGAGGTGCTGCATTTTGGAAAAGCAAATGGGGGCAGCAATTATACACTTAATGGGAAGGTCCAGGGGAGTGTTGCTGAACAAAGAGACCTTGGAGTGCAGGTTCATAGTTCCTTGAAAGTGGAATCATAGGCAGGGTAGTGAAGAAGGTGTTTGGTGTACTTGCCTTTACTGGTCAGTGCATTGAGTAGTGGAGTTGGGACGTCATTTTGCGGCTGCACAGCACATTGATTCAGCCACTTCTGGAATTCTGCTTTCAGTCCTGGTCTCCCTGCTATCGGAATGATATTATGAAACTTAAAAGGGTACGGAAAAGACCCGCAAAGATGTTGCCAGGGTTGAGGGTTTGAGCTATTTAGGTAGAGAGTGAACAGGCTGGGGCTGTTTTCCCTGGTGCATCAGATACAATTGTGAGGGGCATGGATAGAGTGAAATCCCAGGGTCTTATTTCCAGGATATGTGAGTCCAAAGCTTGGGGCACAGGCTTCAGGTGTGAGGGAAAAGATTGAAAAGGGATCTAAGAGGCAATGTTTCCAGCTGAACATGGTACGTGTGTGGAAGGAGCTGCCAGAGAAAGTGTGGAGGCTGGTACAATTACCCAATTATGCCTTTGAGATGTTGTATGTGATTAGCAAAAGTTTAGAAGGATATACGCCAAGAGCTGGTGGATGGGATGAGATTAATTTAGGATATCTGGTCAGCATGGACAAGTTTTGGATCGAAGGGTCTGTTTCTCTGCTGTACATCTTTATGGCACTACTAAAATTAAGATGGGTTTCTATTTTATGGAGAGTTAGCAGAAGATCAACTAATTCTTCTTGGAGCTGAGAAGGTTAGGCAGGAATTTCGACCAGGAGCAGATTTCTTTCCAGGATATTTAATTTACAGAGAGACAGAGGGAGAAATTATTAACGTCACAATTTTTGAGTAACTACCTTCAGGTAAATGGCTAATAAAATAGGTTAAAAATGTGAAGATTATTGTACTCACTAAGTTCTGAGCATCTGGAACAGTTTGTCCGCCAGCTGGATGCAGATCCAGTAGTTATTGAGAAAACGAATTTAGAATGTAACTTTTTTAAGGAAGGATTTGGAGGTCTACAGACAAATGGGAGGTGAGTTGGGATAGACTGGCACCATGTCCAGAGCGGCCAGTACAGCTGAATAGCCCCAAACCCTTGTCCTCTGTGTTACTGCCCCATTCACTGTGAAGGATGAAGCTTATCCCAGTGCAGAGTCATAGAGAGAAACAGCATGGAATTAGACCCTTTGGTCGAACTGGTCCATGCCGACCAGATATCCCAACATTTGGCACATATCCCTCTACACCCTTCCTATTCACATACCCATCCAGATGCAGAATGGTGTAACTGTACCAGCCCCCACCACTTTCCTGAACAGAAGATTCCATACAGGCACCCATCTCAGTGTGAAAAAAAGTTGCCTCTTGGGTCACTTTTAAATATTTCCACTCTCACCTTAAACCTACACCCTCTCGTTCTATACTCCCCCACCCCAGGGAAAAGACCTTGTCTATTTTTACCATCCATACTCCTCATGATTTTATAAAGCTCTATGAGGTCACCCCTCAGCATCCGATGCTCTTGGGAGGAGCCCACTCATGTCACAATGGGGCCCGGGTGATTGACAGCAGCATCAGACCAATAGGAGAATTGGTGTGATCCTCCAGCCAATGGGAGTGAATTGGGGTGGGTCCAGCAGGCCAACACATGGCCATGAGCTGTGCAGGCACAGTGTCACGGTGAGGGGGGGGGGGGGGGGACCTAGTGAGTGTGAAGGGAGTGGGAGAGACTGCAAAGTCTGGGGAAGAAATGGAGCTATTGTGGACTGGGAGGGTTTATAAACGCACAGTTTTAGGCTGCTAGACCTGAATTAGAAATTCCTGGTAAATTAGAACCAAAAGAACTGCGGATGCTGTAAATCTCGCACAACAACCAGAAGGTACTGGTAAAACTCAGCAGGTCTGGCAGCATCTGTGAAGAGAAATCAGAGTTAACATTTTGGATCCGCTGGCCCTTCCTCAGAACTGATGTTACTGAAAATTAATGTCGGTTTATATGCAGAAGGTAGGGGTTAAGGAGTAAATGATAGGTGGTAATATAGTCCAAGAGCAGTTGGACTAAGGAGTGGATAACGATCTGGCTGGGGGAGGGTGAATAGCTGTTTCTGGGGACTGTTCGTGGCTAACTATAGCTAATGTGTAATGGCAGGCTATGTGATAACAAGGCCTTGTGTGTGGGTTAAGAGGCTAGGGCGCTAGGACATTGGAGAGTTCAGGACGTAAAATTATTGAATTTGATACTGGGGATAGAGGTGTGCAGGGTCCCCAAGTAGAAGATGAGGTGTTGTTCTTCCAGCTTGTGTTAACGTGTGGCACTGGAAAAGCACAGCAGATCAGGCAGCATCTCAGGAACAGGAGAATCAACGTTTTCGGCATATTCCTTTTATCAGGAATGCCGGGATTGGGTGGGGTGGGAGGGAGTAAGAGGGCTGACAGATAAATAAGAAGGGTGGGTCCGGTTGGTGGGAAGGGAGCTAGGAAGGCAATAGGTAGATGTAGGTGGAGGGTAATGGAGAGAGGGTGGAGTGGATAATTGGAAAGGACGATGGACAGGTGGGACAGTTCAAGAGGGTGGTGTCGAGTTGGAGGGTTGGATCTGGGATAAGGCAGGGGAGGGGAGATGAGGAAACCTTGATTCTGTGGTTAAAGGGTCCCAATGTGGAAGATGAGGTTTTCTTTCTCCAGGCGTCGGGTGGCTGGGATTTGGTGGTGGAGGTGGCCCAGGACGTGAATGTCCTTGGCGGAGTGGGTGGGGAAGTTGAAGTGGTCGGCCACAGGATGGTGGAGTTGGTTGGTGCATGCATCCCAGAAATTTTCCCTGAAACATTCTGCAAGTTGGTGTTCTTTGTCAACTCCCCAGTAGAGAGGAGACCACATCGAAAGCAAAGGCCAGGTGAGGTGTTTGGATGCGCAGGAAAATCTCTGCTGGATGTGGAAGGGCCCTTTTGAGGTGTGGGCACAGGTTTTACACCTCTTGCAGTGGCAAATGAAGGTGCTGGGAGGGGACGGTGGGTTGGTGGGGAGCATGGATCTGACTAGAAATTCACAGGGAATGGCTTTTGAATGTAATGGAAATGTTTGAAGTGAAAGATAGTTGCTACTCATTTAAATTCTCTTAATGGGAGTAACTAGCTGAAACTAGAGAGACGTTGTGACAGGAGACCTCAGACCCGTGGAATGCTCCTCTTGTACATTGTGGGAAATAAGGGACACTTCCAGTGTCCGTGACGGCTATGTGTGCAGGATGAGTGCCCATCTGCAGCTACTGGGAAACTGCTTTTCAGACCTGGAGCTGAGAGTGGACTCACTGTGGAGCAATACTGAGAATGTTATGGGCAGCACGTTCAGTGAGTTAGTCACACTGCAGGTGAGGGTTACACAGGCAGAAAGGGAATGGGTGACCATCAGATCAACTAAAAGGCTCAGGAAGGAGTGCAGGACTCCCCAGTAATCATTCCCCCTTCTCAGACAGATATTGTGCACTGCTTGGGATTCTATAATGGGGGGAACAGGTGGGGTGGACTCTCAGGGGAAATCAGCAACAGAGAGCTCTGCTGCACAGAACGGGAGGAAGGAGAATGGCAGAGCTATAGTGACAGGGGATCCTGTAGTCAGGGTCAGAGTCAGGCGTGTCTGTGGCCACAGACATGAATCCAGGACGGTGGAATTGAACCCAGGTCCATTTATTGATGAGTGCACAGAACAATAAAGGTCAGTTTCCCAAATGCAACCTTCAGCACTTGGTCACCCTGAAGCTCGACTGTCCAGGGACTGTGCACTTGTGCTGAGCCCTTCAGAGGGCTTGAAGGAGATGGGGAGAAAACAGGAACAGGGTTGTGTTGTAGATCTACAAACTAACCGTCACCCTCCGCTTTTGGTCTCCCCCCTCTGTCTCCCACCTCCCATCGTACCTCCTCCCCACCGCAGGGAAAAGACCTTGTGTATTTACCTTATCCATGCCCCTACTGATTTTATAAACCTCTATAAGGTCACCCATCAGCCTCTAACGTTCCAGGGAAAACGGTGTATTCAGCGTCTCCCTGCAGCTCAAATCCTCCAACCCTGGCAACATGCCTGTAATACTTTTCTGACCCCTTTCAAGGTTCACAAAATTGTTTTGATAGGAAGGAGACCAGAATTGCACACAATATTCTAAGCGTGACCTAACCAATGTCCTGTACAGCCGCAGTATGACTTCCCAACTCCTATACTCCGTGCTCTGACCAATAAAGGAAAGCATACTAAACATCTTCACTAATCTATCTACCTGCGATTCTGCTTTCAAGGAGCTATGAACCTGCACTCCAAGGTCTCTTTGTTCAGCAGCACTCCCGAGAACCTTACCATTAAGTGTATACTCCCTGCTAATATTTGCTTTTCCAAAATGCAGCACCTCCCATTTATCTAAATTAAAGTCCATCTGCCATTCTCAGCACATTCAACCATCTGATCAAGATCCTGTTGTAATCTGAGGTAATCCTCTTCACTGTCCATTACACCTCCAATTTTGATGTCATCTTACTAACATTACTTCCTATATTCACATCCAAATCATTAATATAAATTATGAAAATTAGTGGATCCAGCACCGATCCTTTGTGACACCCCACTGGTCACAGGTCTCCAATCTGAAAATCAACCTTCCGCCACCACCCTCTGTATTCTATTTTTGAGCCAGTTTTGTATCCAAATGGCTAGTTCTCTCTGTATTCCTTGAGATCTAATCTTGCTAACCAGTTTCCCATGGGGAACCTTGATGAATGTCTTACTGAAGACCATGTAGTTCATCTCCACCGCTTTGCACTGTCAATCCTCTTTGTTGTTACTTCAGAAGAATTGACTCAAATTCATGAGACGTGATTTCTCACACACAATGCCATTATTAATATCCACGACTTAATTCTGTACATTGGGGTCGGTGTCACCCAGTTATAGGTGTTAATATTCTGGATGAAGTTCATGTACACCAGCTTTGTGTTAGTGACTTTGTATTGTATCTTGTTAATATCACCAACACAGGTGGGTTCCTTTGGAAAGGCAGTCCCTATATCCCTAACCCCCCTCCCATCTGCTGTGCCTCCTCCATCCCCACCGTCGACAGTAAGTGGGAGGAGCTCATGGAGTTTCCATGTGAGTGAGATTGAGAACATCTTCCCTTCTTTCCACTAGCCCACCAGGAAATGGTGGTCGTGTCCTTACCTCTGGGCCAGGAGGATCGGGTTCAGGGTTGAGTAACAGCATCTTTGAAAAGGCCCAAGCCCAAGCAACCAGGCCATACTGTCTCCCAGCTGTCCCTGCCTGAGCCTCCAAACAGAACCTTCCTGTAGTTTCTCTCCTGTTAGATTCTCCCATTGCTCAGTTTGTCCAGGATCCCCTCCTGCAGCTGCACTGCTCCTGTCCCTCACTGACCTGTCCATCCCCCAGTGTCCTCCACATTCATTCATTGTTTACAATCCCATTGTCCCAGTCCGCCAGCCCCGCCCCTTCACCCTATTGGGCAGCAGCTGCTGTCAATCACCAGGGCTCCTATGTGATCTGGAGCATGCTCTGTAGGAAGGGAGACCAGTGCACAGGCACAGTGCTGGGCAATTGGTAGCGTATGTGCAGGCTGGGTCAGTGCCAGGAAGGGAGGCTGTGGGTGTGTGGGATTAATCTGTCATTGGCAGCTCCCTCCCTTCCTCCCTCTGAGAACAGGACCCAGGGGAATGGCCCCTCCCCCGGTATCATGACAAGTGGTCAGCGTATCAGTGTGGGGAGCATTTTGCAGAAAGTTATCAGAACTCGGGAATGTTATGGAAATGAACAAAGATGGGCCTGCAATTAAAGTTCAAACTTGATTCATTTTAGTTCAACCAGATATGATTTTGGCCAGTGTGTGCAGGATGGTTCTCATCAGAGGATGGGAGTGGGGAAAATAAATAAGAGGTTCCAGATGGTGGAAAAAAAATCAGTGCGTTCTGCCCCAGAAGGGAACCCTGAGAGGTTTGGGGAGGATTCACTAACACCCAGGAGGCTCCGAGTCAGACTCATTGATTTGACTTGATTAGATTAGATTTCCTACAGTGTGGAAACAGGCCTTTCGGCCCAACCAGCCCACACTGACCATCGGAAGAGTAACCCACCCAGACCCATTTCCCTCTGACTAATGCACCTAACACTGGGCAATTTAGCCTGGCCAATTCACCTGGCCTGTGCATCTTTGGATTGTGGGAGGAAACCGGAGCACCCGGAGGCAACCCACGCAGGCACGGGGAGAATTGAACCTGGGACCCTAGTGCTGTCATGCCACCCTTTTTTTTGGTTCTTTGTCTGCAGGCAGGAGCTAGGAAGCTGAATTCAAAGAGAGGAGAGTGAGTTAGAGCTGGGTGTGAAGGAAAGGAGTGAGGAGATTGGTTTGGATTTCAGTTCACAGAAGAGAGAAATTGTGAGACTGAGATTTAATGTTTTGGGGGAACAAAGAAACTACAATTTAATACTATAATTGTCTCATGAATTTCCATCCTGTGTTAACGGTGGTGACTTGTTTTCTCAGTTGTCGGGTACTGAACGGGCAGATTTGTGGATGAGAAATTCAAATTGAGCTTCATGTTCAGACCCGATGGTTACTTGATCCGTGCCGATCTGAATATCATTGGCCTTTTCATGTGGAAGGAAAGGGGTGTATTCTGTCCGTGGGCAAATATTTCAAATGTCAGTGTGTCTGGAAAAAATACTGAGACACAGCCAAGTCCATGTTAGTGTGGTGACTGTGGAGAGAGATTTAATTTGCTTTTAAAAGTCTGAAAAAACATGGCACATTTCCAAGGGACAATTAAGTCACAGATTTGTATGAGGATAAGTTTTAAATTAACCATGCAATCAGAAAGACACAAGGATACCTGCAGCATGGAAAATGCAATGAAAATGGAATTGTTGTAAAGGAGTTGATTCTCGATCATGGTTTTTTATCCATTAGTGTTGTCACGTCGGTTCCAGTGCCATGGGGAAATACTGGAAATGTGATGAATGTAACGTAGGTTTCAGTTATTAAACTGGAAAAAGTGCAGACGAAACTTACAAGAAGTTTTGCCAGGGCTCAGGGGTCTGAGTTATAGGGAGAGGTTGGACAAGCGAGGATTTTTGTTTTTTGTTTAGAGCAGAGGAAACAGAGGGGGGATCTTTTCTGGAAGTGTATAAGATCATGAGAGGCTTGGGTAAGGTGAATGCACTCAGTCTCTTTCCCAGGAAATCAAGGAGTGGAGGCATCAGTTGAAGGTTAGAGGAGAAAGAATAAAAGGGAAGCTGAGGGGGCAACAGGTTTACACAGAGGGTGGTATGTATAAGGACTGAGCTGCCAGTGGAAGTGGTTGAGGTGGGTACATTAACAACAGGTAAAAGACATTTGGACAAATACATGGATAGCAAAGGGTCAGAAGCAGATGGGCCAAGTGCAGGGAAATGGGGTTAGTGTGGATGGACATTCTGGTCAGTTTGGGCCAAAGGGCCTGTCTCTGCTGTAGGGCTCTGACTCCAAGTCTATTTACTATTTCTCCTGCTATCTCTGGGAGCACCCTGGGATGTATTCCATCAGGGCAAAGAGACTTATCTACCTTTAGCTCCATTAGCTTGCCCAGCTCTAACGCTTTTGTGATAATGGTTATTTCTTTTTCCTCACCTTCCCCAGTTTCTTTATCAATTCTTGGCATGTTCTTCGTATCATCCACTGTGAAGACTGACTGCTGTGTACTCCTATTCCTGAACCCTGCTGGATAGGAATAACTACATTAGCAGAACTCTGAGAGGTCTTCTTTGAGTCTTTATTGATGAGACATGGCAGTTACCTGGATAGTGTACATGCAGAACACCTCCAGGCAGCATCAGGTAACTCCCCGCTTGTCCGATGTATGGCTCCCATTCTTATACCTTTGTGGTTTGTGGTTTTGAATGGATGCTGCCTCTCAGTATTCTCTCCATGGCGATGGCAGTTAAAAAGTCGAGTTCAGCTCAGCACTTTGTGGTTAAACCACATACCCCTCCCCCACGCCCCTGTGGCTCAGTGAGGTATCTGACAGGCACTTCAGTTTCAGCTGGACTGTCTGTCAGGATTCTGATGTGGAAGAACTGGTCTTAGAGCGGGGTGGGCAAAGTTTAAAAAAAAAACACACATCACCAGGTTATAGTCCAACAGGATTATTTGGAAGTACAAGCTTTAGGAATGTGCTGTGATTTTGAACTTGATCAGGATTATCTCTATTGTCACAGTTTCGTGTTTCAAAAATGACAGAGGCCATATGTTCCCCACACAATAGGTTCCCCTCTAGCAGTGCAAACTGCTATTCTGGCCCTGGGGACAGCTACTCATCACTTGTCTCCCCCAATCCCATTTAACGTTCTGCTGATCTTTAAAGTTTTTCTAATCTCCTAGTTTCTCCTTGCTCTTTGCCAATTTGTGTGTTTTCTATTTCAATTTGATAAGACTCCCTTATTTCCTGAGCCACCCAGGGCAGATTACTCCTTTTCCTACAGTCCTTCCTTTTCCCTGATATATACTTTTGCTGAGCAGTTTGAAATATCCTTTGATATCTCTCCACTGTCTGTCACTGTCCCACCCTAAAGTCTTTGCTTCCAGTCTACATTAGCCAGCTCCTGTCCCATCCTATTGTAGTCTCCTTTGTTTAAGCACAGGATCTGGATTGGATTCAATCTTCCCGCTTTCCAACTGTATTCTAAATTCAACCATACTTATCACAAGTCTTTTATCAGATTACAAGGTGAGGGGATGTTTCCTGGGTGTTTTGGTTTTCATTATCAGAGACCTTGGCTTTGTAATAAAGTACAGGATGGATATTCACAACAGAGTATTCTGGACGGTGTGAATGTACTACACAGTCTAAAACCATAAATCACTGTCTCCCCTCAGTTTACATGATTTGGAGAATCCGATGTTGGACTGGGGTGTACAAAGTTAAAAATCACACAACACCAGGTTATAGTCCTTCAGGTTTAATTGGAAGTACACTAGATTTTGGAGCGTTGCTCCTTCATCATGATCCAATTACACCTGTTGGACTATAACCTGTTGTGTGATTTTTAACTCATCTCAGTTTAAAATTGCAAAATCATTATCTCCTACATGCTTCCTCACTATCTAAGTTTGGAACGCTAATCCACCTGACTATCCTGCTTTTTCCAAAAATCTCCTTTGGTGAAGGTGGTGAGTTTTGGATGCAGCTTTCCAGTTATTACCGTAAGAAGATGAGCACTGGGCACAGGAGAGGCAATGCAGCCCTTCGAACCAGCCCCACCATTTAATACGGTGATGATTGAGCTCACCTCGGTCTCAGCTGGATTTTCCCACCTGCTCTCTCTCACCCTTCATCTCATTGCAAATTCAACATCTGTATCTCTTCAGTAAATTTCCTCTTTGTCCTGGCATCCACTGTATTTTGAATAGGAATTCCACAGATTTACAGCACATTGAGATAGGTACATTCTTCCACAGAGAATAGAATAGAATCCCTACAGTGCAAAAACAGGGTATTCATCCATGGAGTCCACACCAATCCTATAATGAGCATCCCATTCAGACTCACCCATTCCCTGTATTTCCCATGGTTAATGGTTTAACCTGCGCATGCATGGATACTGTGGGCAATCTAGCATCGCCGATCCACTTTACCTGCACATATTTGGACTGTGAGATGAAACTGGAGCACCCAGAGGAAACCCCACAGACACGGGGAGAACATGTAAATTCCACAGGGTCGCCTAAGGCTGGAATCAAATCCAGGTCCCTGACGCTGTGAGTAAGCAATGCTAACCATTGAGCCACCTCTACTTAAAATCTGCTCCTCCTATGAACCTCCCCACCCCCCAGTTGACTGAATCTATATTCCTTACATCAGAAAATCAGGTTGTGGAAGCAGATGTCTCAGTAAAACCCAGTGACAGCCCACAGGTCCTGTCTGTCTGAATGGGGATCGTATACACAACACCCTCCAGCCCACACTTTTCATTCACTTTCTAGAGACAGGGCTCCAGTGGCTTCATGGGGACTACAACTCCCACAATCCCTGAGGCAGGGACCACGCGTGTGTACATGTACAGAATGTGGGCAGGTTTTGGAACATATGCTTTGGGTAAGTATACTTTGCGGAAAGTTTTTCACACTGGCTGGAGGAGGAATGCATCTGCTTATTGTATTGATCTGCTGGGGGGTCAAAGTGTCACCACACCCATGTAGGACCACTCTCCATCCCCAATTCATTGTAATGCTGGGAATCGACCAATGGGCATCAAAGAAGAATCTGACCCATTCTCCCAGCCTGAAGGACCCTCTTCTGTCCAGGATCTGCCACCTCCCTTTCTGTTTCCTTGTGTTTCATTCTGCTGTTACATTATTGACTTGCAGCAACTGAAGGGAAAGGAAGTGAACCCAGAAAGGGTGCAGAGTCTAACCAGGGACGGGAAGTGGTGGAATGGATCTGTTTATCAGTAACTCCATGAGAATGGGGAGGGTGTACACTAGGGGGTAGCAGAGTCAGAATGGTGGGAGAGAGTAAGTGGGCTGGAGGGTTACAGCTTTGGGGGAAGAAAGGGGAAAAAAAGATATTCCAAAGAAACAAGAATTGTCTGTTCTGAATTTCTAATCTGTACATATTCCTTTATACAGGGTGCTACATGGTGAAGGTTTGCAGACTGAAATCTCAAAATCATGTGCAGATTGTGATTAAGTTAACCAGCATTTGAAGAACCAAAGATGGAGAATCACTCGGCCAAAATCCTGCACACTCTCCTCACAGCATTGTCGGTCTCTCTGCAACAAATGGACTGTGAATGGTTCAAGACAGCAGCTCACTACCATCTTCTCAAGGGTAACTAGAGATGGGGAATAAATGCTGGCTGAGCCAGTGATGCCCATATCCTGGAAATGGGTTCTATCTCTCGTTGCTGAAATCCCGTTGATGTTACTGCAGGATGAAGAGGGATGCTGAGTGTATCCTCCAGGAGGCAGCACCATCACATTACCCCTGCCTACACCCACACAGTAACACCGCAACGTCACTGGAACAAAAGGCAGTGAAACCAAAGGAGGACTTAGATATAGTTCTTCGAGGTAAAGTCATCAAAGGGGATTGGAACACAGCAGGAACAGGAGACTGAGCTGGATGGTCAGCTGTTTCCCATTGAATGGTGGAGCAGGATTGAAAGGCTGAATGGCCTTCTGCTGCTATCTCCCAGGTATGTATATAGCCATGGAGCCCAGGTAGGAAGGAGTGGGCAGGGATTCTCCAGGAGATTGCACTTCCCCAACAGTTTTCAGTGAGGGATGGTTTGATGGATTTTATTTAACATTTATCTTTAACACAAGGTTTGTAAATTTTGGTTTTAAAATGTTTTCGAAGTTTTTTGCACAGCAAATAAAATTAAAGAAAATAAATTAAGATGTCTGAATATAACAGTTTTAAAACTTTCAAATTCCACACAGACAGTCACCTGAGAATGGAATCAAACTGAGGTCTCTGATGCTGTGAGGCAGCAATGCTAACCACTGAGCCACCATGCAACCATATGCAATGAGTAAAATCAGTGATACATATGCAAAGACATATTTCAAATGAACACACTCCGATATTGTCAAAGCATGTCAAATTTACATTCAATATGAATAGGTGAATGGAAAACAAAAAAAAAGAAAATTCATGAATGAACATTAATTAGAAATTTAATATGATCAAAGGTCATAACAATATTTAGACGAATTGCAATTTTTAATAACAAATGCAGGTAATTAGCTGACTAATGAATAATTGGAAGTGGCATATATTTATTTTACAAATGAAGAAAGTGACTTGTTTTACACGTTTGAAATACTGCAGAATGACAATGTATGTGTTCGAAATGTTTGAATCAAGCTCTTTTGAACAAAAAAAACTGACCATTTACGATCACTTCGCCTGATAAGTTGGAAATAGATATAGTGACCATATAGAAAATGGAGCTTAGAATGTTAACTAAAATGGCTGAAGCACATTGGCTGTATTGCCCAGCATCCTGAGCGAACAAATTGCTAATACAGCAACTTGCACAGGCTGGGTAAACATGTCCAATCCCACAGATCTGAGAATGACATAGTACCAGCACTAGGTCAAAGGGCAGCCATCAGAGGAGTACGGTGCCTTACGGTCTAGCTGTAACACAGTAATGAGGTTTGAATGTTTACATTTAAAGAGCATCTTTGAGATTTGACTGTTGCCTTGAAAGAGCTAGAAAAATAATGGGAGTTAATGTCTGACTTTAAAGATAGTGTTAATATCTTAACCAGATGGGTGCTGGTGTCTGTGTGTTAAGATTTAGAGCATTTTTTGATGCGTAAGCTTACAATTAAGTATACTTTGATTAATATACTTTGCGATAGCTTAATGACACGGGACTCTGTATTGCGTGAGAAGTTATGTATAAATGTAACAACTTTCCCTATCAACGGTGAGAGAATCACTCTTTAGTACCCAGTGTGGTTAAGTGGCTTTTCTCTCCCAAGCCTTGTTAGTATATTCATATACTGATAGTCTTGAATAAAAACAGTACTGTTGAAGTGTATTAATTAAGTGGTGGTTCTCTGTTCTTGGACAGGCGTTCATAGAAAGCCAGGTAACGTGGCTGAGCTTTCACACGCCTTTTCACCTTTAAGACCACAACATTCTCAAACATTTTCCACGAATTTAGAACCAGCAGAACTAGTTAATTTCTTTTCTTGAGAACTTGAAGAGAATAAACAGCAGATACTGTGAATTAGTGATTCCATGCAAGCATTCGACTGAAGACAACATTCCTTCTTTCCAAAAATATATAACTTACAAAAATCCAAAATGTATTGTTATTTTTGAATGAAACAATAAAGAGATGTTAATTCTTTATCATTTGACTTTGTTGTATGAAAAATCCTTAAGTCTTATTGTGATTCCAAACATGATAAATCTTAGCATTGAAGTGAAATATAATTAAATGTTTCCACAGGTAAAATAAAAATTAATATTAACAATGATTGTGACATTGTACCCTGCAAAATCTTTACAGTAGTTCACGTACTGTGCCGTAATTCCACATTTGCACAATATACTGGATTGAATGAATATTAAAAATTATTAGATAACAACAACAATTAAATCGTCAAAGTCTATCAATGTATTAAGTAATAACGAGAAACCTCATTTTGCTATGGGACTGAGTGATGTCTGGAAATGAACTGGAATTAATTCAGTGAAAAGTAATTACAGTTCCCTTTATTTTAAGGCTGAGATTAAGGCTGATCATTCTAATGAGCAAACATCAGATATTTGCAATGACGTTGGATGGGAAGTCATTGGTTCTGTTGGGAGATAGGTGACCTGCAAAATAAATGCATTTTCACACTGTAGTATTAGTACTAAGAAACAATGGATTAAATTTAAATGTGAATCTTACTATATTTGTTCAAAAGGCTTTCTTAAAAATTGTGCCATTATTGAAATGACAACATCTTGACACTTAGTGTTGGACATGAAGAATTAAAATGATTCAATATTTCAAAAGCACTTTGCTGTGATGTTGATTGAATATTTATTAAGATCAGTAACCTGAGGAATAGGACCTAGTTTTATGGATTGAAGAAAACAATGAGCCATGCAGTGATTATTGAACAAGATTCTTCTTTTTTAACACAAAAATATACATTCTACAAGAATTGTGAATTTCCATCCACTGAACTCCTTGTTGAGATGTGTTACATTGATTTATATGATTAATATGATGATGAATGTTTAAACATTTGTGTCAGAATTAGGAAGAGAATTAGTAGATCATGAAAGTCAACAGGAAATTGAACAAACAATGTAGTCAACAACATGCAATTTTAATAATTTTGTCATTATTGTACAATGATGAATAACGTCAGAATAGAAACGGCAAAAAACAATCGACGTGATCAAAGCTGTTCTTTTCTTACAATGAAATGAAAGCAATAATCATTTTGTAGCACACATGATTTGAAAAAGCAGTCCTTTAATATGAAACATACCTTTTTGCAAAAATGTAGGAATTTTAAGAATTTGAAATGAAGCGTTTGTTGAATTTGCAACAAAAATGGTTATAATTTGAATTGTCTGTTGCACACAACAAAAAGCTTAAAAATTGTTAGAATGACAAAACTTTTGTTCCCAATGTTCTTGTATTACAGTCAATGTCCAGGATAAAGTAGAATTATTGGTTTAAACAATATAAATCATCGTTGACGACTGGACCTCCACCGCATCTCCTCCACTTCCCGCTCCCTCCACCGCATCTCCTCCACTTCCCGCTCCTCCACCGCATCTCCTCCACTTCCCGCTCCTCCGCCCTTGAGCCCCGCTCCTCCAACCGCCACCAAGACAGAACCCCACTGGTTCTCACCTACCACCCCACCAACCTCCGCATACAACGTATCATCCGCCGTCATTTCCGCCACCTCCAAACGGACCCCACCACCAAGGATATATTTCCCTCCCCTCCCCTATCAGCGTTCCACAAGGACCACTCCCTTCGTGTCTCCCTCGTCAGATCCACACCCCCCACCAACCCAACCACCACCCCCGGCACTTTCCCCTGCAACTGCAGGAAATGTAAAACTTGCGCCCACACCGCCACACACACTTCCCACCAAGGCCCCAAGGGACCCTTCCATATCCGCCACAAGTTCACCTGTACCTCCACACACATCATCTATTGCATCCGCTGCACCCGATGTGGCCTCCTCTATATTGGGGAGACAGGCCGCTTACTTGCGGAACGCTTCAGGGAACACCTCTGGGCCGCCCGGACCAACCAACCCAACCACCCCGTGGCTCAACACTTTAACTCTCCCTCCCACTCCACCGAGGACATGCAGGTCCTTGGACTCCTCCACCGGCAGAACATAACAACACGACGGCTGGAGGAGGAGCGCCTCATCTTCCGCCTGGGAACCCTCCAACCACAAGGTATGAATTCAGATTTCTCCAGTTTCCTCCTTTCCCCTCCCCCTCAACTCAGCACCGCCCTCCTAACCTGCAATCTCCTTCCTGACCTCTCCGCCCCCACCCCACTCCGGTCTATCACCCTCACCTTGACCTCCTTCCACCTATCCCACCTCCATCGCCCCTCCCCCAAGTCCCTCCTCCCTACCTTTTATCTTAGCCTGCTTGGCTACTCTCTCTCATTCCTGATGAAGGGCTTATGCTCGAAACGTCGAATTCCCTATTCTGAGATGCTGCCTGGCCTGCTGTGCTTTGACCAGCAACACATTTTCAGCTGAAATATAAGATATCAATTGCACTTACTGCAGGGAATCGTAGACAAATGCTTACTGTTGTTATTAGTCTCAGGAACAATAAGGTATTTACTCAGTAATCAGGTGGTGATAAGGAACTTTGTGTTGCTTTATGAGCACTGTTTTGTGTTAACATTGATTTCAATAAAATTGAGGTATTTACATGAATTAGGAACAGACTGATATTTGGGTGTGAAGGATCTTATTTAAGATTAGACAATTTTAAATATTTACTAGAATTGCTGAGCAAAACACACTTAAGACATCATGCAATAAATGAGGTAAGTGAGAAATATGTAAAGTCAATTTTCAAATGAATACACCCTGATATTTTCACAGCATTTCAATCTTACATTCAACATAAATAGGTGAGTGGAAAACTAAACATTTCACACAATTCACAAACAGATCAATAACTAAAAATTGATAAATAATAGCAAGTGGCATTTGTTTATTTTACTGAAGAAGAACAATATTATTTTCTAATATTTGTAGCACTGGAGCAT
This sequence comes from Hemiscyllium ocellatum, assembly GCF_020745735.1. Taxonomy (NCBI): domain Eukaryota; kingdom Metazoa; phylum Chordata; class Chondrichthyes; order Orectolobiformes; family Hemiscylliidae; genus Hemiscyllium; species Hemiscyllium ocellatum. Next base: position 392,548 of record NW_026868283.1, read on the forward strand.
CAAGTTCTATGTGTTGTCCGAACTAAGCTCTTCAGAACAAAACAAAATCAATGAATATAATTCCTTTGTATATTTCATCTTTATGATTGCAACATTCTCAAATATTTTCCGAGGAATATTGATTGAGTGGAATTAGATACATTTTGTTATTAATGACCTGATGAAAGTAAATAACAAATACTGAGATTATTGGAATTAACAACAGATGGAAGCATATCGAATATTGATTTGAAAGGCAATTCAATTGATTCTTCGATATTTTCGAATCAGAATTCTGTACAAGGTGGGAATTGAAACTGTGCCTACTGGTGTGGTAGCAGAGACAGTAACAGAGCTGCACAAGATTCCTTCATAACGTTCCCAATCATAATGGGCATGGCGACAATCACATGCTTGTTACAAATTCTAAGCTAAAGTGTTGTGTAATTACTGTAATTGATAATTGTTTCTAAAATCCTGATATATAAATTGGCTTAATATTTTGAATGCACTTTACTCTGATGTCGATTGTATATTCATTAATACTAATAAACTGAAAATTAACATGTAAAAGGTGGCTTTAATAATTAAAAAACACTCAGCAACAATTGATTTTTTTTTTGTAGAGTCATGTCTATTTAATTAATGTAACTTTTACCATGACAAATGTTTAGACATTTATGTCAGAATTAGGAAGACAATAATTAGGCCAGGAAAGTGAGTATTATTGTGAAGGAAAGGTCATGTTAATGACGTTTGGTCCCAGAAGTCATTTTGTACCAAATGACTGATAATTGTGGGATTATTGTTCATTGAAAATTAATGTTGGAAGAAAAATAAACTATCTCAACATTTCAAAAGCAGTTTTTTTTTCTTCTTATGAAATTAAATAAATAGTGTTTTGGCGGTCATAGGATTTGAAAAATAGAAGCAGCCATTTAATATGAGATTTGAGCTGAAGAATCGTTCTTTCACCCCAGTGTAGTGTTTCCAATAAATTAAAATTTAGTGTTAGTTGAACTAAAGAACAAATGGATGTACCTACATTGTTTTCTTGCACACAAAAGAAGTAAAACAATTTTAACATGGAAATTATATTGCTCTGAAGGTAATAATTTCACACAAAGTAAGTGTTTGTATTGAATTGAAGTGTCATCATAGCTGCCGGAGTGTTTTCCACTGAATGAAGACTCAGAAGGCAGGCAGAACTCTGGGAAGTGGGAGATGTTTATCTATGCTGCAACCAGTTAACATAGAACATAGAATATTACAGTGCAGTACAGGCCCTCTGGCCCTCGATGTTGCGCCGACCTGTCATACCAATCTGAAGCCCACCTACACTATTCCATGCACGTCCATATGCTTGTCCAATGACAACTTAAATGTACTTAAAGTTGACAAATCTACTACAGTTGCAGGCAAAGCATTCCATAGGAGTAAGTGAGGACTGCAGATGCTGGAGATCAGAGCTGAAAATGTGTTGCTGGAAAAGCGCAGCAGGTCAGGCAGCATCCAAGGAACAGGGGAATCGACGTTTCAGGCATAAGCCCTTCTTCAGGAATGAGGAAAGTCTGTCCAGCAGGCTAAGATAAAAGATAGGGAGGAGGGACTTGGGGGAGGGGCGCTGGAAATGCGATAGGTGGAAGAAGGTCAAGGTGAGGGTATAAGGCCGGAGTGGGGTGGGGGCGGAGAGGTCAGGAAAAAGATTGCAGGTTAGGAAGGTGGTTCTGAGTTCGAGGGATTTGACTGAGACAAGGTGGGGAGAGGGGAAATGAGGAAACTGGAGAAATCTGATTTAATCCCTTGTGGTTGGAAGGTTCCAAGGCAGAAGATGAGGCGCTCTTCCTCCAACTGTCGTGTTGCTATGGTCTGGCGATGGAGGAGTCAAAGGACCTACATGTCCTTGGTGGAGTGGGAGGGGCAGTTGAACTGTTGAGCCACGACGCGGTTGGGTTGGTTGGTCCGGGTGTCCCAGAGGTGATCTCTGAAATGTTCCGCAAGTAGGCGGCCTGTCTCCCCAATATAGAGGAGGCCACATCAGGTGCAGTGGATGCAATAAATGATGTGGGTGGAGATGCAGGTGAATTTGTGGCGGATATGGAAGGATCCCTTGGGGCCTTGGAGGGAAGTAAGGGGGGAGGTGTGGGCGCACGTTTTGCATTTCTTGCAATTTCAGGGGAAGGTGCCGGGAGTGGAGGTTGGGTTGGTGGGGGTGTGGACCTGACGAGGGAGTCACGGAGGGAGTGGTCTTTTCGGAACGCTGATAGGGGAGGGGAGGGAAATATATCCCTGGTGGTGGGATCGTTTGGAGGTGGCGAAAAAGCATTCCATACCGTTACTACTCTGAGTGAAGAAACTACCTCTCACATCTGTCCTATATCTATCACCCCTCAAGTTAAAGTTATGCTCCCTTGTGCTCCCCATTACTATACTTGGAAAAACGCTCTCCCTGTCCTCCCCATCTAACCCTCTGATTATCTTATATGTCTCTATTAAGTCACCTCTCAACCTTCTTCTCTCCAACTAAAACAGCCTCAACTCCCTCAGCCTTTCCTCGTAAGACCTTCCCTCCATACCAGGCAACATCCTAGTAAATCTCCTCAGCACTCTTTCCAAAGCTTCCACATCCTTTTTATAATGTGGTGACCAGAACTGTACACAATACTCCAAGTGCAGCTGCACCAGAGCTTTGTACAGCTACAGCATAACCTCATGGTTCCAGAACTCGATCCCTCTATTAATAAAAGCTAAAACACTGTATGCCTTCTTAACAACCCTGTCAACCTAGGTGGCAAATTTCAAGGATCTGTGTTCCTGGACACTGAGATCTCTCTGCTCATCGACACTACCAAGAATCTTACCATTAGCCCAGTTACTCCAACCAAAGTGAATCACCTCACACTTACCCACATTAAATTCCATTTGCCACCTCTCAGCCCAGCTCTGAAGCTTATCTATGTCTCTCTGTAACCTACAGCATCCTTTGTCAATATCCACAACTCCACTGACCTTACAGTCATCTGCAAATTTACTAACCCACCCTTCTACGCCCTCATCCAGGTCGTTTATAAAAATGACGAACACCAGTGGACCCAACACCGACCCTTGCGGTACACCACTGGTAACTGGACTCCAGGATGAACATTTCCCATCAACCACCACTCTCTGTCTTCTTTCAGCAAGGCAATTACTGTTCCAAACTGCTGTATCTCCCACAATCCCATTCCTCTGCAGTTTGTACAATAGCCTACTGTCGGGGACCTTTTTGAATGCTTTGCAGGGATCATCCCCCAAGGCCAATCTCAGAATGTAGGTCCATGACACACTGTAACGTGTACAGTAAAAAGCAGTAATTGTACACACTTGCTGTATTACAATGGCCACATGCAATGTGGTTACAGTCCTTCCCTCCTTATACAGACACCCGATCCTGTAGAACACCTAATCTCAGATGGACATTGTTATGGATAGCCCCAGCTTCCTATTGTTTCATGATGTTTAAAAGGTCCTAAAATCTCCCGGCATTGGTATCTCTCAATGTATCTTATTTCTTCAGTTTACAAAGTTAATTATTACACTCCTTCCAGCCTCGCACTCTGCCTTGTCCACAATTCTCAAGAATCTGCAATTAGAAGTTTTTTTTAATGTTCTGAGCAACTTTAAAATAGTAACTGTTTCTGACAAATGAACCCTGTCTGTTGCCCTGATAGCTGCTGTGAAAGTTAACTGGGCTGTATCCTGCAGCTGGTGTTTATTCATTCACTGGGACAATTATTCTTTCGTTAATGAAGGTCAGGGTTGGTCGTTTTTCTGTATCTGGCATGTTCTTATTACTGTCTGGAATATTACTGTCTGGACTGGCATACTGATGGACTTGGAGTAGGATTTTACAAAAGATTATTTTCTTTCATCAAGATTGGAACAAACTGTTAGTTTATCTCTCCTCCGCCATCTTGTGTTCTAATTCTAAAGCAGGTTGCGTCTTTTTGTGTGTCGGACATTTTGTATGAGCCAACATAGGCCATTCTATTCCAGATGGGGCAGGGCACCCCTACAACAGCAAATCAACCAGGATTTCAGTATTAAAATACAAATCTGCATTCGCTACCATTAGGGAACAATACCGTGCAATATGCCTACGTCACTGAGACTTAATTCCACACTTAAAGCCAAATATACTGGATTTCATCAGTGATTAAATATTAGATATAAGGAAAAATTTGTCTTAAAACAGGTCACTGCAAACTTAAAATAATTAGAAACTTCATATTGCGATCTGTAACATGTAGATATGAACATTAATTATTGGAGTGTAAAACAATTAGACGTATCTTCATTTTAATGCCAAATATTAATCCAATGATTTCTGTGAACATTCAAATGAGAAGGCATCAGATATTTCCTGTGAGTGTTGGATGAGGAATCATTGCTTGGTTCATGGATGTGTTGACCTGTAAAAAAGATCCATTTTCCTTTGTAAAATTGGCACGAAGAAATAATGGTTTAAATTGAAATGTGAATCTCATGATATTTGTTGCTAAACTTAAACAGAATTATTGTGTGATGTTGGTCTAACAATGAATTGGTAATTTATTTTAGAATGCTGACACATTAAATGATTCAATATTTCCAAACGAGTTTGCTCTGATATCGATGACACAGTAATTAGTATCAGTGAGCTGAGAACTAGAATGCTGGCATGATGGTTTGGAAATTACATTCGATATGCAGCGATTATTGATCAGAACTGTTTTGTCATTCAACATTCTCAGATACTCCTGCAATCTGTACTTGCTGTCTCAGCTTTTCTTCTGTAGAAATACAATATATAATCCATTCAATTTTCCATGTCATCAATATTCAGACATTTGTGTCAGCATTACAAAGAAAATAAATCGATAAGGAACATGGTTATTATAGCGAAATATAGTCAACGGCATTTATAGAGGAAATGTTTCAATCGTGTCTCTGAGTAAACACGTGAAAAGGTTTAATGGGGATCTGTTCACAATGTACTTAGCCACAATTACATTTTCTTAACATGATGACTGGAGGGAACTTATCAGAAAACTCGCCTATATTTAGGAATTCCTTTATCCCGATACATGTTACTATCAGCATCCTCAGTCACAAATAATGAAGTATGATTATTGGCATGGGAACATGTTGTGTGTAAATTATAAGAAGGTATCTATTGCATATCTTTGGGATGATGTGATAGCGTGATGTCTGATGTGTTTACTTATCCTGAGAACAATATGAAACTGACAAAAGGTTTTTCACTGAACAATTATCAGGTGGCCTTGAAGACCATCTTATGGCTTTATGTGCAGTGATTACTTTGAGTTCAAGACCTTTGATATATTTTCCATGATTTGGAAAATGATTAGATTACTTACAGTGTGGAAACAGGCCCTTTGGCCCAACATGTCCACACGGACCTACTGAAGCGCAACCCACCCAGACCCATTCCCTTACATTTACTCCTTCACCTAACACTACGGGCAATTTAACATGGCCAATTCACCTAACCTGCACATTTTTGGACTGTAGGAGGAAACCGGAGCACACCCACGCAGACACGGGGAGAATGTGCAAACTCCACACAGACAGTCACCTGAGGTGGGCACTGAACCCAGGTCTCTGGTACTGTGAGGCAGCAGTGCTAACCACTGTGCCACCGCGCCGCCTAATGATTAATAACTTTATGACAAATGTCTACATGTGGTTATTAGCTGGATTCAAAGCATTCAATGTGTTGGTGCCAAAACCCTTCATTGTTGACATTTTCAAGAGAGATATATAATGCTCAGCCATTGGCTGGAAGTCAAGGTGTAAGAAAATTTGGGTCATCCTGGAACTGATTGATTCTCGCTGCTGTTTGACTTAGTTTGATTAATTTTGTGTTTGTCCCGATTTATCTGGCTGTAGGTGAATTTAGAATGTATAATTTCTGTCCAAGGGTCACTTCACATCACTGGAGAGTGAAAATATAGTTCACATACCGTGATAACAATGAATTGATAATTAAATTTTGTGTTTTAACAGATAAAATGATTTATGTTTTCCAGTAGTTGTTAGATATTGATTAGATATTTATTAAAATAGATAAACTGAGAATTGTAGTCCTGTTGCAGGATTGTTGAATTGTTAAAAGGTACATATGTAGAGTGTTTTTGGAATGATTTGGTGGTGCCAGTGTTGGATTGGGCTGTACAAAGTTAAAAAAATCAAGCACCACCAGGTTATGAACCAACAGGTTTATTTTGAAGAACTAGCTTTCAGAGCGCTGCTCCTTCATCAGTTGGTTGAAGGAGCAGCACTCCGAAAGCTAGCGCTTCCAAATAAACCTGTTGGACTATAACCTGGTTTTGTGTGATTATTTAACTTTGTTTTTTGGAAGGAATTGTTTTTTTCATTCAAATATACAGGCTGTTCAAGAATTCTATCTTGCCTTCCATGGCTTTCTTTTAGAGATTACACATTTATAGATTAGATTAGATTAGATTACTTACAGTGTGGAAACGGGCCCTTTGGCTCAACAAGTCCACACTGACCCTCCGAAGAGCAACCCACCCAGACTCATTTCCCTACATTTACCCTTCACCTAAAACTACGGGCAATTTAGTATGGTCAATTCACCTAACCTGTACATTTTTTGGACTGCGGGAGGAAACCGGAGCACCCGGAAGAAACCCACACAGACACGGGGAGGATGTGCAAATTTCACACAGACAGTTGCCTGAGGTGGAAATTGAACCAGGGCCCCTGGCGCTGTGAGGCAGCAGTGCCACCATGCCGCCCACAATTCATATAATCTTCACTGTAATCAGTATTTCAAATTTGCATCAGATTTAAGATGCAAATGAGGACCAGTTAACGAGTCCTTCCATGAATGGAAAACACAGTCAATTGAATTTACAGAAGCAAATTCAAGATTGGTCCAAATAAGCAAATAAATACTTTGAATGGAAATGATCCGAAAATGTTTACATCTACATTTGGACTAAGTCAAATGATTCTTTTTTTGAAATGATTGGACTGAAAACCTGTTTGAAAACATGTACAAATCAGGACTATTGACAAGTCTTGCTGTTAGCGCTCTTGGCCAATCGTAATAAAGAATAAATACTACTTTGAGTAACAAGTATCATGTGTAATTGCTGGGCTGAAAAGTAAGAGGATAGCTCTTGTATTTATTGGCAAGAATTATAACCAAATGTTTACTGTGGTTACTGCACTCAGTAACAATAAGATCAATGGCTGTTAGAATCCTTGGCCACTCGTAATGAAGAATAAACACTGCTGTACGCAATACGTATCTTGGATAATTACAGAACAGAAATTTCAGAAGACACTCATTGTATTTACTGGAGGGAATGATAATCAGATGCTTACTGTGGTGATTGATCTCAGGAACAATAAGACAGTTACTCAGATTATTCCACTGAACAGTAATTAAATGATCATGAGACCATTGTCTGGCTTTATGAATAGTGTTTTGTGTGAGCATTGATTTCAATAACATTGTCATAGTATCCAAGTCTACAGGTTAGGTGAGTTGGCCATGCTAAATTGCCCATAGAGTTCACGGATATGTAGGTTAGGTGCATTAGTCAGGAGAAATGTCGAGTAATAGAGTAAGGGAATGTGTCTGGGTGGGTTACTCTTCAGTGGGTCAGTGTGGACTTGTTGAGCCAAGTATCCTGTTTCAACACTGTAGGGATTCTATGACTCTATGATTCTTTGATTTAGGAATAGATTGATAAGCGAGTGCTAAAGATACTATTTAAAGTCAACAAAATCTTTATGTTGAGTAGAATTGCTTAGCAAAATGCATTGAAGCCATCATACACAAAGTGAGATAAGTGGAAGTTGTAAGGTATTTTGATTAAATAAAATGAATGTCATCAGTTAGATATTTTAAATTTGAAAAACTACAGTGTCCTCAAATCTAAAATTTAGAGACAATGTAATGTGATACATACATTTATTAATGACCTGAAGATAATAAATTGCAGATTCTGTGATTATTGGAATGAACAACAGACAGAGCAAATCCAAATTGGATTGAAAAGCAATTCAAACTCTGCTTAGATATTTTCTAATCACCATTCTAAGCTGTTTTGGTGCATCTCTGTTGAAGATGGGAACTCAACGCACACTTCCTGGTCTCGTGGGAGACACTCTACTGGAGTTCCACAGGTTCCTTTCATTATGTTCCCACCAAGGAAGGGTGGGATTATAATTAATTGTGATTACGCAAATGAAAACTAACCAGTGTTCACTCCTATAATTGGGCTGGGAATTAATTCGACTGTTTCTATGCAATGGACTGAGAATGAAATGGTAATTCACAATAATGATGGTACTAAGTATATAGGCTCTTATGTAAAAATTACTATCGTGACAATTGAAGGACAAATAAATAGACATATCAGGCGCTTATTGTAAATTCATGAAAAATACAACTGCTGAATATGTTTAAAGCAATTTTTCTGATAATGAAAAGATAATTAGAATGCTTAGCACCAGGTGGAATCACCAAACAAAAATTATTCACTGTGACTATTCAGCTGCAGGCAGCTCCCCTTCCTTACACAAATGTACAACTTCCAACAATTCAAAATGTACTCTGATTGATAAAGGGAAGAACAAACACATGTACGTTTTTTTCTCGTGTTTACAAAAAAAGTCACAAATTTGAATATTTTTAGCTTTAAAATATTTAACCCTTGCTGAGATCAGAAATACAATAAACCTTCACGTTGAAGAAAAATGTAATCAAATCAAATCAAAATATACATCAATATTCACAATAATTGGGAGAGTGAACACTGCAATATCTTTCCATCAGTTGATGTACTGAGCCATAATTCCACTTTTATATCCCTTACTGGATTGATCAGTTATTAGATATTAGCAATAACTAAATTATTAATATGCTGTCAGTGAACTGAATATTAAAGAGAAATCTCACATTGCTGTTTGAACATACAATGTGCTAAAATAAACAGTAATTATTGGTGAAATGTCATTAGATATCTCTGAATCGATGAGGCTATGGTTACTTTGATTGTTGAAATGAGTGGCATTCAGATATTTCCAATGAGCATGGGATGGAAAATCGCTCTTTTTGGTATAGACGTAAAAAAAAAGTTTTATTGGAGTATTGTCAATAAGAAATATAGGATTAAATTATGATGTGCATCTCACCTTACCGAATATTTTCAAGTTTTCTAAAAGGTTTCTAGTCCAATCATCAGTTTAAAAGGGGTCATTTTGGTTCAGCAGATCAGTAACTGCAAACATTTTCAACACATCTCCATCAAAGCTGATAATTCAGAAAAAAATACCAAAGCAATACCAAATGATAAAATATATCTTTAGATTAGAGTCAAGTTCATTCTCTACTTATTTTATTCCTATTTTTGACACCAGTGACTAAATATTGATTAGATTAAATGTCATATGTGTTAGACATGAGTTTTCTCTCAAAGATCTGTGCAACACAGGAATGGGCCCTTTGGCCCATAACGTTGTGCGGAACATAATGCAAAATAAACTCACCCCTTCGGTCTACCCTTGGTCCATATCCTTCCAAATTATCTAAATGAACATTTAAAAAGCCCTAATGTATCTGCCTCTACCACCAACCCTGGAAGTTCATTCCAGACACCTACCACTCCCTTTGTAAAAAACAAATTGCCCCTCACATGCCCCTTGAACTGTCTCCCCTAACCTTAAACGCATGTCACTTACTTTTGACGTTTCAACTCTGGGAAAAACATTTTGACTGTCAGCCCTATTTCCGTATCTCCTGATTGAATAGACTTGCATCAATTCTTCCTCCATCCTCCGCCACTACACAAAAAAGCAACCTGAGTTTTTCTCATGTCTCCAAATCCAGGCAGCATCCTGGTAAACGCCCTCTGTACCTCTCCAAAGCCTCCATACCCGTCCTATAATGTGGCGAGCAGAAGTGAATACAATACTTTAAGTATGCCTTAACCAAAGTCTTATAAAGTTGCAACATGCCATCCTGACTCGTGTAACCAGTTCCCTGACCAATAAAGGCAAGCATGCCATTTGCCTTCCTGACCACCCTATCTACTTGCATGGTCACTTTCAGGGAGCCATGGTCTTGAACGCCAAGATCCCTTTGAACAACAAAGCTGTTCAGGGCCCTGCCATTACCTACTTTTCCTTAATATTTGAGATCCCAAAGTGAGACACCTCACAGTTGTATGGATTAAACATTGCCTTTAATTTCTCTGCCCATATCTGCAATTTATCTTTTTCCTGCTTCATTCTTTGACAACCCTCTACATTATCCATAACTGCACTGAACTTTGTATCATCTGCAAACTTATTAACTCACCAAATTAGATTTTAATCCATGTCACTTATATATATTTGTCCCACAAACAGAAGGGTTCCAGTGCAGATCCCTGTGGGAAAAAGACAGAAAATGAGGAAAATGCAGAATTCTTGAATAAATGAGGTTTCTTTCAATGACAAAACTATTCTGATGAATAATCTCTGAAGGTGTGATTTTTGTTTTGAAATTAACCCAATATTTTAATTCTCAGTTTACTGATCTTATTGAATATCTAGTACAAACTGCTGTGAAAATATTGAATCGTTTTAAGTGTTGAGTTCTAACATTAATTATTCTTTAATTGTAATTTCAATTATCACACCATCATGAGAGTTGAATCTATTATTTCTTAGTGCCAGTATCATGGTGAAATATTTACACTCGTTTCAGGTCAACACACCTGCAATCAAGCAAAGTTTTCTCACCCAACACTCATAGTAACTATCTCATTCTCTTTCATTTGAATTCTCATTTTAATTAAATGATCATTAATCAGTCTTATCAATTAAGAGATGACTAACTAGTTTTCACATCAATATTTCAGTTCTTTCCAACATATTGTACAATTACATTGCAGTAAGGGTTTCTCATCATTCTTAAATTTGTTATCAGCTATTTTTGTGTCTGATTTCCAGTATCCACAGTTTTTTGCGTCCTTGTATTAATTGTATTTCATTTCAATGCTAACATTTCTATATTTCTAATTATTACAATAAGAGCTAAGTATTTTTCATGTTAAACATTGTATTAATTTCACGTGTTTCTTGTGTATACAAACCAGAATTAACAAATGTTTGCTCTATTCTTTTACAATAAATCTTGAATTCTTAGAAATCACAATTTTGTGAAAATGAGGGAAATTATCTTTCGATTAATAGTCACATTGAATGACTAATGCTTTACTTCCAAGTCATGAGCATTACAAAGCAGTTTAATTTTGAGTACATAAATGACTGCTTCAAACATATTTAATTACTTGATTATCATGAGATTTATATTTGTTTAAGATCATTGTCGCTTCGTTCCAACATTTGTATGAATTACTAATTCCTTTTATCAGTCCATTACACACTGGAATTGTCGAATACAACCCAGTCTGATTATCACAATAAATATTTGAGCAGTTTTCCCTGTGAGTAACCACCGTAAGTATGTGATTATAGTCCTGCCCTTCTTGCATAGGGACATTATGTAGGGCTCTGGTAATGTCTGTACTGAAAGACCAGGAGGTATGGATTCAATTCTAAACTTCAACAGAGATGTGTCAAAGCACATCAGAGTTGATTAGAAAATATCTAAGTGTCTACTGAATTATTTTTCAATCCAACATTTTCTCAACTTGTATCCGTTGTTCATTGTAATGTTAACAATGTCTTGAATTTATTTGCTTCCGTTCACTGACTAAACTATGAATGTTATTATGCTGCTTCTAAGTACCTCTCAACTTTTAATAACTTTGCAGTCATAAAGATTCTACAGTGTAAATTACATTTAAGGTAAGGAGGAAAGATTTAAAAGGGATCTGACGGGCAACTTTTTTCACAAAGTGTGTTTGGCTCACATGGAATGAGCTGTGAGAGGAAAGGCGGTGGCTGGTACAATTATAACATCTAAAAGACTTTTGGACAGTTACATGGATAGAAAACGTCCAGAAGGATATGGAACAAACACAGGAAAATGGGGCTAGTTTAGTTTAGGGAACCTGGCCGGGCTGCCTGATTGGCCTGTTGCCGTGCTGTATCAAGCTAGCATTGTACAATTCAAACTTGACTGCGATGGATAAAGGAGGGAACAAACGGGTGTTGATTCTATTTTGCGTCTATAAAAAAGTGACATGAATTTTAAATAATTTTGTCACAAGAAATAGTTCACTCTTATTGTGATCAGAAATACAATGCATGTGAGCATTGAAGTCAAATATAATTAAAACAATTCAACTGTGTTTATATGGTTAAAATAAAAATTGATATTCACAATCATTGTGCGTTTGTACACTGCCATATCTTCACATTACTTCATGTACTGAGCCATTATTGCATTTACTGAGCATAAATATACCCCCGACTGAACGGAAAAATAATTAGATGTTAGCAACACTTAGATTTTCAAAATCTATCATTGCACCGTGAAGAAGGAGAAATTGATGTAATTTTATCCTGATCGATGATCCAACATTTGTGTCTGAATCAGGAAGAGAGTAAGGAGATAACCAAAGTGAATATCAGAGTGACCACAAGATACAGTCCATGACATTTGATAGAAAAAGGAATTTGCATAATTCCATGGTTATTGAACGTTAATAATTAATTCCCTCCGCAGCTACTGAAACAGTCCAAGTCCAAGTACAACAAGATCTGGACAATATCCAGGTTTGGGCTGATAAGGGGCAAGTAACATACATCCCACACAAATGCAGGCAATGACCATCACGTATAAGAAATAATCTAACCACCATCCCTTGACATTCGCTGGTGTTGCCATCATTGAACACCCACTATCAACATCCTGGGAATAATCATTGATCAGAAACTGAATTGGTCTCAGCACAAAAGCACGGTGGCTACAAGAGTAATTCAACTGCTGTCTCCTGAAAGCCTGTCCAACATCTACCAGACACAAGTCAGGAGTGTGATGGAATACTCCCCACTTGCATGGATAGTGCTGCCCTAACAACACTCAAGAAACTTGATACCATACGAAACAAAGCAGCCCGCTTGATTGGCACAGCATCCACAAGTATCCACCCCCACACCCCCACCACCACTGATGCTCCGTAGCATCAGTGTATACTATCTACAAGATGCATTGCAGGAAATCACGAACCAGCACCTTTCAAACCCATGGCCACTTCCATCGAGAAGGACAAGAGCAGCAGCTAGATGGAAAGACAACTATCTTCAAGTTCCCCGATAAGGTACTAATCACCCTGAATTGGAAATATATAGCTGTTCCTTCACTGTCGCTGGGTCAAAATCCTGGAAATCCCCACCCCAAGGTATTACATAGAACATAGAAAAATACAGCACAGTACAGGCCCTTCGGCCCTGATGTTGCGCCGACCAAAGCCTACCTAACCTACACTCGCCCAATAACCTCCATATGCTTATCCAATGCCCGCTTAAATGACCATAAAGAGGGAGAGTCCACCACTGCTACTGGCAGGGCATTCTATGAACTCACAACCCGCTGAGTAAAGAATCTACCCCTAACATCTGTCCTATACCTACCACCCCTTAATTTAAAGCTGTGTCCCCTAGTAACAGCTGACTCCATTAGCGGAAAAAGGTTCTCACTGTCAACCCTATCTAACCCCTAATCATCTTGTACACCTCTATCAAATCTCCCCTAAACCTTCTTTTCTCCAATGAGAACAGACCCAAGTGCCTCAGCCTTTCCTCACAGTTTTGTGCTGTATACCCACAGCAGGTAGAGTGCAGCGGCTCAAGAAGACAGCTCACCACCAATTTCTCAAGGGCAACTAGGGACGGGCAATAAATGCTGGGCCCAGCCAGTGACACCCACATCACATCAAATAAATATTATTATAATGTCTGCAAGATCAAAACAGCTCCACGCTGTCCTAGCTGCAATCTCTGCCCCTTATTGAAAAAGATAAAAGAATCTGACCTTGCTCAACTTTCTCATCAAAACCAAGTACAGTATTCACCCCAGCCCTCTCTTATATGAACCAGCAGCATTTCCACCACCAACAGTAGATCCTCTTAAAATATTTTGTCAGTAACTTTTAATTAACTGGTTACTACAATTACAATGCAATCTGTACAAACAGATTAAATACCTTTTATGCAACAACAAATTTTGTAACAACTTTTCTCGATCTCTGTCATTCTTTTTAGTTCGATGAGGTAGGGAGGGATGGAAACACGACAGTGATGTAAGATATATGTAATACAGTGAGACAGGAAAGCTAGTATGGCTCATGTTGACTCTTAGACCCCACACAGTGAAGCAACACATTCACTGCATAATAAACATAACATAACATTTCAACCCCACTCACACCCGGCGTGACAGAAATAAAATGTGGATCGGTTGGACAGGATAGGTTTGTTACAGTTAGAGTTTGGGAGAGTGAGGGGTGACATGACTGAAGTATCTAACATCCTGAATGGTTTGATAAGGTGGATGTGGAAATGATGTTTCCACTTGTGGGTCATTCCTGAACGAGAGGGAACTGCTTTAAAATTGGGTTCACCCTTTCAGGACAGCGATGATGATATTTGTTTCCCATCAGAGGGCTGTGCAAAGTTGGAATTCACTGCCCCAGAAGGTGGGCTCACTGAGTATTTTAAGACACAAATTGATAGATTCTTGTTAAGGGACGTTGGCGGAAGATGGAATACAAATCACTAACAGATCAGGCTGGTCTTATTGAATGGTGGAGCAGGCTCGAGGGGCCGAATGGTCACCTTCTGCTTCTCTCACACATGATCCCCGGACTGAGAGCTTTGTTTAAAATTCATTCACTGGATGTAGGTGCCACTGGCTGAGGGCAGCATTATTCCCCAGAGGGCAAATAAGAGCCAACCACATTGCTGTGGGTCAGGAGTCACATGTAGGCCAGACCAGGTCAGGATGGCAGCTTCCTTCCTAAAGGACACCAGTGATCCAGATGGGTTTTTCCTGACAATCGAGAATAATTTCATCAATAGACTCATAATTCTAGATGATTATTAAATTCAAGTTCCACATCTGTCGTGGTGGGATTCGAATGAGGGCCCCAGAATATTCACTGGGTCTCTGCATTAACAGTTCAGCAATGATACCACAGGACTGTTCCCGAGCTACAAAGGGTGGGAACCAAAACCTTGATCAAACAGGGAGAATTAAGGAGCGTTGAAGGGAATGGGGGAACAGAATGACCAAGTTTAGGTTCAAGGCAACTGAAACTAAAGCCACCAACAGGGAGGAGAACAAAGTAAGAAACCCTCACACAGCTAGAATTGGATAAGTGCAGATACCCCAGGGAGGTGTGGAACTACACAGGGAGGACAGGGTGAAGGCCCGGGTAGGGTTAAAAGCAGTGAACCAAATTTTGAAAATATCTTTCTGAACATAATGTAGATCAGGTTAAAACTGAGGTAGTGTCTGACACAACTTGCTGCAAGGACACAGACAGTAGAATCTGAAGTGATCATGAGGTAATGGAGGTAGAATGTGGGAGACAAGCTGGGACTGTATTGGAGTAGTCACGGTGAGAGGGAACAAATGCTGGATGCAGGGTTTCAGCAGCTGATGGACTGATGCTGAGGTGAGCCATCGGAAACTGAGCAAGTGAGCACCATCTAATAGGACAGAGAAACTGATCCATCAGCCTGAAACTGACTGACCACGTGGCTGTCAGTGACTCCAACACAAGTGAATGGAAACATTGCTCAGAGCCTGTTTCTGTAACATTCAACACAACCAGGAAATAAAAAAAGAATAATTGAAAACAAGGCAACTGCTCTGTTAGAGTCTAAACTATTCAATGTTCAGTTATTCAACATTATTGATTCACAGAATATTCTAACCTGCACAATCACAGTAAAAGGGGAAAGTAAACAACATTCTTGGCAAAGACATAATGAAACAACTGCTTGTATAAAACAGCTGAGAACAAAGGGGCTAAATTCTCCACAAACTGACAAACACAGGTACCATCGGTTTATAGATAGACAATGAAATTCTTCAGAAAAACCCTTCCCTGCCGATGGTGTGTGAACTGCCACTTATTTCCTTTGAAAAGAGTCTCTGTTTCCCCTCAGAAAGGCAGGTGTGTCGCGCACTTACAGACTGACTTACAGACAAAGGAAACCTGATCTGAGACTCGCAGGTTAATGAAGCTATTAGTGACAGTCCATTGCACACAACAAGAGCTTAGACCACAACAGATTCTAGTGAAACCAACAATGCAATGAAAAAAGTGAATTAGTCTTTATAATCATGCAGCCTCTCTCAATCAAATAATCCTAGTCAACTCCAAACATTTTAAACTATTAATACTATTATTTATCCCTAATTTCCTCCAAAAATATATCTAATTATTCTCTTCAAAGTACATTTTAAATGGTCAATTCATAATCACAATTCATTTCCAATTATTCTTAGAGCAAAACAACTTGCAAACTAAAATAGTTTTCATGTTAATAATGACACTGGAAACTTTGTTATGTAGTTTAACCATATTCCAAATATTGTTTTGGTTCATTATTGTAGTGAAGCTAAAATTAAAGTCTATTGATTTTCTCTGATATCCTTCCATTACTTTATTCCCTAATAACAATGCCCATGGTGTAATGGGTGACAAGCATTAAAATAAAATCGAATTTTCATTGCAAGAACTGGTACAAATGATCACATATTATTCAGTTCATTCATTGTCGTTGACGTTAAGAGTTATTTTCACTGTATGATCATGTTAAATTCACTTAAATAATCACAGTACAATTCTCACCTCTATAGATCTGTAAAGTGAATGTCAAGTTATAAATATTTCAAGTAAAACCAAATTCACATTTTGTTCTGTGTTATTCCTGGAAGGACAGAATGTGTTCCATTATTATGGGGAACAGGAACAAGTGAAGGTGGTGCCTCTCAGACGTGAGGCCTTAAAGCCAAAGGGCCAGCTGGCAGTCACAGTGGGGGATGTACCTAGTGCCCCGCTCTCCTCAGAAGGCAGTGAGGATGGTGACACTGGGTAGAACAGGTTAGATGGTGAAGCGCCCACGTATGGACAGAGGGACGGCAATGGGTGGGATGACCCACTGCCCTGTAAGGCCCAGAAGGCCGTGTCCATGGCACCGCTCGGCATCAAAGCTCAACGTGGCTAGACAGTAGGGAGCAACAAAGGGAACTGACAGAAACCAAACCTGAACCGTTTACCCGGCTGAATGACAGGTGTTGGTGAATGACCACCCAGCCTGATAGAGAAATGGTATTAATGGGCCTCATTGAGACAATATGGATGAATTAATTGAGGTACACAGTCTCACGATGATGGTGTCAGCCAAGATCTCTCAGGCCAAGATACCCTGACGTGTACAGCAGAAGCTGTCCCTGCAATGAGAGGGTGAGGGTGTGAGCCGGTTCCCCCCAGTGCACAGCTGACCAGTGCCTCCAGGCATTTACAGATATTGCAGGGACACACTGGGGAGGGGACAGGCTGAATGGTCTAAAATAACCTTGGTGACTCATGGAGCCAAGGGTAATATCAAGAATCATACAGAGAGGAAGCCTGAGGTGTGTAAGGAACACGGGGGATTACCAAACCCCAAAGTGTGATGATGAAATAGGTTTGATGTGTTTAAAAGATGACATGGGACCCCATTTAACTGTAATTATAAACATGGGACTCCCAGTGGGAGATAATTCTAACCAAATGCTGAATTGGTCATGAGAGCTGAGGCAAACGCAGAAACACAGAGGAATAGATTCAATACAGGGAGGGTAATCAGACCCACAATGTTACAAGGGAAGCAGGAAAGGGCACATAGCCAAGGAACGGAGGCAGAGAGAGGGAGATAGATGTTCACATTGTGTGTGGCCTGTGTTCACGTAGGCACATGCAGAGCCCATGAATATTTATTGATGCTGTGTTTGCTGTATTAATAAATATTAATACAGGAGCAGCTATATCAGTTACCGATATGGATTTGCCCCCACCCTCTCAATTACTAAAATGAGAGCATTTGGAGAGGGAATCGAGGAAGCTGGATAAAATAATCCGATGCAGATCACCGATATGGGAAAATATACTCAGATATGGGAGTGTGAAACTGAGGAAGGGACCATTCTGGGAGTTGCCATTTTAGAACAGTTCGGAGCAACTATTGATGTAGAGACCTGAACTGTAATATGGGAACAACCTGGACAGGCCTGAGACAGGAAGCAAAGGAGAGGCGACATCTCCAGAGTAGTTACCTTGCAGGGAGACTGGAACAGTCAGGGAATCTGGGGAGTTATAGCTAGGACCCAAACAGCAGTGTGGGGAACTCAAACAGGAATGTGGGTTATTATCTGTGGATCCTGTAAAGATCGAGGGCCCTCTCACTCCCCACACACACAGGATCCCATTAAAGCTGGGGCTGAGGAGGCAGTAATTGTGACAGTAACAGATTGAGAGAAGCAGGGAACAGTCAGACCGACAGTATCCCAGACTAATTCACTGAATCCAGACGGCTCATCCCACCTCACTATTGATTATACCTCCCTCAGTAAATCCGCCTCTAAAGAGTATCCTACAGTAGCGAACCACACCACTGTATTTAATGGATTGAAATCGCAACAGGATATAGTCTCAGCCCTTGATATTGTGAATGGGTTCTGGTCCATAATGGCAGAATAAGCTGATGTTTACTATCAAAAGAAAACAGTACACCTGGATCCAGTTATCTCAGGGATCCCATAATATTCCATTATATCCCACCGATGTATGGCTGATGGAGTTAGTCTATTTAATCTTACCAACACCTCATTACCTCAGTTGGTGAGAAAGAACATATCCAAATATTAAACATAGTATTGTGTCAGTTCAGGCAGGCCGGGCTTAAAATTAACCCACAGAGAGTGCAACTGGGAAGGTAAGTAGAGGCGTACCTGGGACATCATATCAGGGAGATCAAATCAGGAAGGCAGAGGGGATAATCCCATTGGAACAAAAGACCATGATTTTAAAACTATCCATCTGCACATCGCGAAAGGGTAAGGCAAACTTTAGATTGTTTAATTATTGGAGGCCTTTTGTGGAGGCCAGAATTGGCAGAACCATCACAAGCCCTGACAGAAGCACGACATTAGCCAGGGGTCAGGGAGTCAGCATATACACAGACAGTCAGCATGCCTTTGGTATTGTTCATGACCATGTGTTGGTCTGGGCTCGGTGAGGGTACATCACCTTGTCTGGGGGCCACATAGAGCATGAGGAACCGGTCAGAGAGTTAGTGGAAGCAGCTAACTTTCCCAATGAAGCAACAATAATAAAATTAGAGCTCACAGGAAAGTAGAAACCCCACACCAACAGGGCAGTGAGTATGTGGCTAAGGCAGGTAAAATACTGACTGAAACAGTGCAGACATTTGAGGAGATGGCAGTGGCAGGAGCTGCAGAAGTGAGAGAGGAAGGTTTAAAGATATTCCAGAAACAGTCCCACAACAGGAGAAAGAGGAATGGGAAAAAGGTGGGGCAGTAATAGGACAAGACAGAGTCTGGATGATCCAGCAGTGCCACCACACTGTATAAGGCAAACATTATTAAAACCATATCATGGGTCAGCCCATATTTAGCAGGATACAATGCAATATCAGATGCTCCACTACAGGGGGAGGCCTGGAACAGGGAGAGATACAGCAAGGTTTTGTCGAAGGTGTGTAGTGTGTTCACAGTGTGAGCCAGGGAAAGCAATCAGGATAAAATGGAGGCAGCAGCAGGGACCCAGGGGCCCATGGGAACAATTACAGATGGATTTGACACAGACCCCCATCCCAATCCCAGGGAAGGAGATCCTGCTGGGTCTTAATAAACAGGTTTACTCAGTGGGTGGAAGCATTCCCCTGCAGATTCTGACCAAGGGACACATGTTACAGGGAACATAGTTAAACAGCTCTGTGGCCTGTTTGGTACTGAACAGAAACCCCATCTCCCATCCCACCCCCAGAGCTCAGGGACAGCAGAAGGAATGAAGCAGACACTGAAAGCTAGTCTGACTAAGGCCCTCCCAGAGACAGGCAGAGATGGGTTAGAGTACTCCCCACCATCCTAATTAAATTAACATCAACCCCAGCAAAGGGAACAAGGCAGTCCCCCTTTGTATTAGTGACCGGACGGACTACGCAGGTGCCACAGGGTGTGGCATTGGGAGTGCCCGAGATGTCCAATGGCAAGGATAGGGTCAAACAATTCTTGAATGAACTGGCAAAGCAACTGCATGAGCTGAGAGGGGAAGTTGCAGAGGGACAGCGAATCAGAAACTGGGAAAGGGAGCACAGAAATATCCGAGCAGACATTCCAAACCCAGGAGATCGGGTCGGGAGAAAATATTACCGGAAAGCATGAAGGAAACCCAGCTGTACTTGGCTGGGAAGCCACAGAGTTCTCGAGAGGGAACTCTCCCACCATGCTTAAATGAGGAGCGCTGAATAAAGGTCACACGCGCTGCTAAACTCAGGCTCCTCTTTGATACTTCTCCCAGCAACAGTTGTGCAGGGACATGTTGCTGGCTGGAGGTCTGTGGCCAGTGCATCTGTTCCACAAGGATCAGAACTGGGACATCTGTTGTTTGCAACATATATCAGTGATTAGCAAGAAAATGTAAACAACTGAATTAGCAAGTTTGTAGATGGTACAATTGATGAAGCTGTGAACAGTGAAGAATGTTGTCAAAGGACACAGCAAGAAAGATCAGTTAGAAGGTTATACGGAGAAATAACAGATATATCTGATTTGGACAAATGTGTGGTGATGCATTTTGGGGGCACATTGCAAGAGGAATGTATACACTAAACGGAAGGGCCCTGAGCAGCATTGATATACAGAGGGATCTTCAGGTGCACGTTCACAGCTCCCTGAAAGTGGTGAAGGAGGTGGATGGCAGGCTTGCCTTCTTCTGTCAGGGGGTGTGATTATAAAACTGTAATCAGGCCACCTTTGGGGTATTGTGTGCCGTTTTGATCACCACATAAGGAGGATGTGGAGGCTTTGGAGAGGTTGAAAACAGGTTTACCAGGATGTTGTCTGGATTGGGAGAGGTTGGAAATCTTGGGTTGTTGTCACTAGAAAGTCAGTGGCTGCGGGTGAACCAAGAGGCACAGAGTGAATAATCTGACTCTTTTTCCAAGGTGGAAACGACAAATTCTAGAGGCCATAGGTTTAAGGGGAGAGGGGGGACGTTTAAAGGAAATGAAAACCAAAACAACTGCAGATGCTGTAAACCAAAAACAAAAACATTTTTGTGAAAAGTTCAGCAGGTCTAGCAGCATCTGTGAAGAGAAATCAGCGATAACGTTTCTGAGGAAGTGTGACCAGACCCGAAACATTAACTGATTTTTCTTCACAGATGCTGCATGACCTGCTGAGCATTTCCAACAATGTCTGTGCAAGTTTAAAGGAAGTTATGTCAGGCAAGTTTCTCTCCAGGAGGTGGTCAGTGACTAGAATGTACTTGCCTGAGAGATGGTAAAAGCAGAAACAATCACAATGTTTAAGAGGCATTTGGGCAGACACATAAGCAGCATGGGTTGGCAGGGATATGGATCATATACAGGAGATGGAATTAGTTTGGAATGGTATCATGATCCGTACAGACATGGTGGGCCGATTATCCCAGTGCTGTCCTGTTCTGTTTTCCGGGGGGTAGAATGTGGAGCGAGAGATAATATTTTGAGTGGAATATGTCTCTTCTTTAGAACACACAGTAAGTTGATGCATTTTGAGAGAAGCAGTGTAGAAAGGGAATATATATATCACAGGGAGCAGACAGCAGGATGGGGGCCAATGTGTACAAATCATTAAAGGAGAGAGAACATAAAGTGTTTTGAGTAAACGTATAGGATACTGGGCTTCATTAATAGAGGGAATGATAACAAACTCATGGAATAGATGCTGACCATTGACAAAGCTCTAGTTAGGTCACAGTCAATCATTGCATCCAATTCTGGTCACCAGATTCCTGGTCAGAATGGGGAAGTTAAAATACCACAGAGGGCCAGTTCCATACTTTGCTTTCTTTCAGGATGCATTGGCGACTCAAGGGTTAAACATTCTCCTGCCAAAGGCCTTACTGCTGCATTGTAAATACGAGGCCTGTACTCTTACAATACAGACAGAACACCTCAGTAGGGGAGGCGGACTGTACCTTCGAAATAGAACGCATTGCAGCCACACATGTGGATTCCCCCGTAACCCCAGACAGAGGAATTTGCCCTTTCCAGACAAGACTGAGAGCCCTGGGCACAACCCTGTTAAACTACCTCCCCTCCCATTGTCTTACCTCCCCTCCATATTAGCATAGGTAAGTGAATCCCCATTTACTGAAGGAAGAACCCTTCTGCCTTAATCTCTTCCCATCAACACATAATCATGAACAATACGATAATCAGTTTCTGTAATCCATTCACACTTTATCACAGGACATCGCCATTCATCAAGCTTTGTAAGGTCATAATTACCTGCTTTAAACTATGTAATGACAATCGCCCATGTGACTGATATGTCTTTGTCTAATTCCTATTAAATATACTGTCTCTGTGGGTAAGGCAGAGATTCATGAAGAACAGTCTCTGCAAGTAGACACTCGGCTACTTTAGAGACATTTTGAAACTCTCGCCGCTGCACAATAATAAAGCTACTGCTGTTGTGCAGAAAACTTGCATCGTCTGGATTTGTGGAACAAATTAGACATCAATATTGAATGATATGAGTGATCTTCAGAGTGTGGAGTACAGACTTACTGGTGTGGTTCACGATGAAGAAAATGCAGTCACTGAATTGATTTGAAGAAATTTGTATTTTCTTTGAAGTAAACAAGTTGAATATATTTTTGATAGAGCTATATAAGATTATAACACACCTAGATATAGCAGACAGAAATATTCTGTATTCAATAGGTGATGGCACAAGAATTAAGATCAGATGTAAAGTTTTGATACAGCGGGAGATGAGCAAGTGTTTCTGCTGACTGTATTGGCTGGAAATATGCAGAACAGCTGCCTATTATGGTGGTGCAAGCAGAGAAGATGAATGATTGATAAAAACAATTAGATCAGATCCGAGGGAAATAAAATTGCAGAGTTTGGGGGACGTATGGGGAATGAGAATATTGGATTCTGCTACAGAGAGCCAGCTTGGATTTGATGGGCCTCTCTCTGTGCTATAATGCATTTTTATGTGGACTTGCTTAACTTGCTCTGGTCACCGATTAAATTGTCATTGAGGTAAATCTGCTCAGTGTTCTACTCAGTCTAACACAGGCGTCCTTCCACAGCAGGAGATAAAGTTTTTACTGCCTTATACTGGGTTTCTGGAGGGGGGAAGGGAGGGGGCGGTGGGTGGGGTGCGTAATGGTGTGTATAACAGTCTGCCAGCACTTATCTGAAATCAAAAACACTAGTGCAGCCACACTAGGACAGACTCTGGAAATGTGGGGAATGCCAGAAGGGAATTCTTTACCCATTCCCACCTGGAAACGGGCCAAACCAGTCAGACTGGGGAGAAGCTGTTCACTGGCTGTGTTGTGTGTGTGTGTGTGGGGCGGGGGGGGGGGGGGGAGAGAGAGGGTAAAGGATTCACTCAGGCAGCCATCCTGCTGAGACCCATGAAATTTACTCATAAACACAACTTGAAGGATTTTTTTCTCTTTTCACACCAAGTAATGAACAATGGTATTGGCACTCCTTCAAGTTATTTTGCATATAGAGAACTTAGCTTTGGGAATGTTCACAGCATTGTGGAACATGTACACATTCACACTGGGTAGAGACTTTTATTTTCCTTTATTCATTCACAGGATGAGGTATCGCTGGCCCGGCAGCATTTCTGCCCATCCCTAATTGCCCAGAGGGCAGGTATGAATCAACCTCATTGCTGTTTATATGATATTAATCAACATGAATGTCAGACTAAATTAATTATCATCAAACTCAAATCCATTTGTATTCATATATTTAATTCAGTTTCAATTCACCAAATGTAGCTGAAGATGATAATCTTCAAGTAATTCTAACAGAGAAGATACCTGAATACTTTTTCAGCAAATTAAAAGCCTGTTGTGTTTAGATTGTAATAATTTTAAAAAGTAACTTGAGAATAATGAAAGAAGTTGATTGTTGGGTAACTGATAATCTTTTTTAATCTGAAGTTAAATTTAGGTTGAGTTAACAAATGGTAGGGAATCCCAGCCCCATGGAGTGCACATCCAGTTCCATGTGGGAAAAACAGAACACTTCTTGTATCAGCGACAACACAAGAACACGGAGGTGACACTGGAAATGTCAGGAACACAAGTTAATCCATGATTAAGGTACTGCACTCAATCCGAGTCCCCACGTTGATGTGTTCTCACCAGAGAGGGTACAGA
>NW_026868283.1:416991-550335 GCF_020745735.1 Hemiscyllium ocellatum
TCCAACTTAACCATACCGGCCAGGTATTTAAATTACCAGTCGTTCTGGGAGTTTGATAAGAAGTTTCTTACTCGAGTTGTGCAAATCGATTGAAAATATGTACGTTATCAGATTTACTTCTCAACTATTCCTTAAAATCTCACATTGATTTATGAGAGAGGTTTAATCCTCCACGATGTAGTGAGAACGATCAATCCTGCAAAACAGTTTGCTTTCTGACAATCCTGAAGCGTTCCCTCCCGAGAAAGTTTTGGCCCCGCTCCTCACTCACTGGTTTGAGGACCCGCTGCTGCTTGATCCTCCAGTTCCGCCCCTCCCATTTGCAGAGTTGTTTCGGGCGTGACTCAGCAGCTAAGCACCAGAAATATTCAGGGACAAGGGAAGTTAGAGTCGATGTTTTGTGATGCGATGAAAAATATCCCGAATCTTGGAGCAGGAGGCTTGGGTTCAATTCACAGCTAGTGCAGGTGTGTCAAATAACAACTTTGGAAAAACAAGGGGAGTCAGAAACAGAGTAAAAAACAATAGAAAATGCATACAATGTGGTGGGGCTCTCAATGCTCAGATGATTTTGGTTTTTACCAAGTGTTTCAGGGCCCCAATGGGTCCCAGTACAGACCGTTCCACTCTAATTGTGAACAGCCAGATACCACAATTGTGGGGCAAAGTGTTGTGGTAGGATACAGAGGTGTTTTTCTGGAACTCCCTCGGTTTTGGTGGTGAAAATAGGTGAGAAGGAGCAGGGTTTTGTATGGAGTTACCTGTTCCCCTCCAGTTGCATTATCTTATTATTGCCCTGACTCAACATTGTACATGTTTGGTAGAGATCAGTGACATTTCGCAGGCCCACGATACAAGATCTGTCACTCTGTTTAAGACAGCAGAAATCTCTTGTAGCACAATAGTCATAGAACAATATAGAGCAGAACAGGCCCTTCAGTCCTTGATGTCGCACCGACCTGTGAACTGTTCTCAGCTCGTCTCCCTACACTATCCTAAAATCACCCATGTGCTTATCTGAGGATTGCTTTAATCTTACTGATGTGGCAGAGTTGTCTACATTAGCAGGTAGTACATTCCACACCCTTACCACTCTCTGAGTAAAGAACCTGCCTCTGACCTCTGTCTTGAATCTATCACTCCACATTTGTAGTTTTGCCCCCTCATGCACTCTGACGTCATCATCCTAGAAAAACCCTTCCACTGTCTACCCTATCTAAGCCTCTGATCATCTTGTATGTTTCTATCAAATACCCTCTTAGCCGCCTTCTTGCCATGTAGAACAGGTTCAAGTCTCTCAGCCTTTCTTCATAAGACCTTCCCTCCAGACTAGGCACCATCCTGGTTAATCTCCTCTTCACCTTTTCCAATTCTTCCATGACCTTCCCGAAATATGGGCACCAGAACTGCACACAATATTCCAAGTATGGCTGCACCAGCGTTTTGTGTAGTTGCAGCATGATATTGTGGCTCCGGAACTCAATTCCTCTACGAATAAAACCTAACACGCCGTATGCCTTCTCAACAGTAGTATCCACCTGGGTGGCAACTTTCAGGGATCTATGTACATGGACTCCAACATCCTTCTGCACATCCACACTACCGAGAATCTTTCCATTGACCCAGTACTCTGCCTTTCTGTTATTCTTCTCAAAGTGCATCACCTCACATTTAACTGCATTGAACTCCATTTGCCATCTCTCAGCCCAATTTTGCAATTTATCCAAATCCCCCTGTAAACCTGTAACATTCTTCCACACTGCCCACTACTCCACCAACTTTAGTGTCATCAGCAAATTTACTAATCCATCCACCTATGCATGCATCTAAGTCATTTATAAAATGACAAACAGCAGTGGTCCCAAAACAGATCTTTGTGGCACACCACTAGTAACTGGACTCCAGTTAAATATTTTCCATCAATCACCACTCGCTGCCTTCTTTTACAAAGCCAGTTTCTAATCCAAACTGCGAAATCGCCCTCAATTCCATGCCTCTGCATTTTCTCCAACAGCCGACCATATGTAACCTTATCAAAGGCTTTACTGAAGCCCATGTATACCACATCAACCGCCCTACCCTCATCTACATGCTTGGTTACCTCCTCAAAAAACTCAATGAAGTTTGCGAGACACGACCTGCCCTTGACGAAACCATGTTGATTATCTGAAATCAAACTGTTGTTTGCAAGATGATTAAAAATCTTATCTCTTATAATCCATTCCAAAACCTTTTCATATAACACACGTCAGGCTCACTGGTGTATAATTACCTGGGTAATCTCTACTGCCCTTCTTAAACAAAGGCACAACATTTGGAATCCACCAGTCCTCTGGTACCAAACCTGTAGACAATGACGACTCAAATATCAAAGCCAAAGGCTCTGCTATCTCTTCCCTAGCTTCCCAGAGAATCCTCTGAAAAATCCCATCCAACCCAGGAGACTTGTCTACTTTCACTCCTTCTCGAATTGATAACACCTATTTTGAACTAATCACGATCCTTTCTTGTCTAATATCTCGTACCTCACTCTTCTCCTCTACAATATTCTCCTTTTCCTGAGTGAAAACCGATGAGAAATATTCATTTAGCACCTCTCTGATCTCCACAGGGTACACACTCAACTTCCCACTTCTGTCTTTGATTGGACCTATTCCTACCCTAATCATCCTTTTATTCCTCACATACCTATAGAAAACTTTAGGGTTCTCCTTGATTCTATTTGCTAAAGACAGCTCGAGTCCTCTCTTTGCTCTTCTTAACTCTCTTTAAATCCTTCCTAGCTGATCTGTAACTCTCCACCTCCCCATCTGAACCATCTTGCCTCATCAACACATAAGCCTCCTCCTTCTTCGTAACAAGAGATGCAATTTCTGTCGTAAACCCCGGGTCCCTCACCTTATCACTTCCCTCCTTGCCTGACAGGGACATACCTTTGAAAGACACACAATATTTGTTCCTTAAACCAGCTCCATATTTCCATTGTCTGCATCCCTGCATTTTGCTACCCCATTCCATGCATCCTAATTCCTGCCTAATCGCATTATAATTCACCTTGCCCCATCGATAACTCTTGCCCTGTGGCATTAACCATCCCTTTCCATCGCTAAACTAAACGTATGTGAATTAGCATCACTCTCTCCAAAGTGCTCCCCAGAACTAAATCAAACACCTGGCTTGGTTCATTACCAAGCACCAGATCCAATGTTGCCTTCCCTCTTGTCAGCCCTTCACCATACTGTGGCCGGAAACCCTCCTGTACACACTGGACGAAAACTGATCCATCCGACGTACTAGAGTTATAGCATTTCCAGTCAATGTTGGGGAAGTTAAAGTCCACCATAATGACCACACTGTTACTTTCACTCCTACTCAGAATAATTTTGCTAATCCTCTCTTCCACTTCCCTCCAACTCTGTGGAGGCCTATAAAAAACTCCAAGCAATGTGACCTCTCCTCTCCTGTTTCTAACCTCAGCCTACACTACCTCAGTAGACGAGTCCTCATCAAAAGTTCTCTCAGCCACCATTATACTATCCTCGACTAACATGACATTGCAGTGCTTCAAACTCCATGAGGCAGTCATACTCTCTATGACAGACAGACTCAGTCTGGAACCTCCTCTGTCCTTAAGACCTTATATACTGCCTGCACTCCTCCATTTCCCTTTTCCATGTTCCCTTTCCAACCCACCCCACCTGCATCACTCCACGATTGGAGCTGCCAAGGGCAGAAGTCTGTGGAATAGCCTCCCTAATCTTCTCTATCCTCCTTTAAAATGTATTTTAAAATCATTCTCTTTAATCAATGTTTTGATCATCCATGAAGCACCTGAGGAGATTTGCCATTGTGAAAGATTCCATACAATGCAAGTAGCTGTTGTTATTGCCGTACATTAGGGAAAAAAAACAGGAATGATGCATTCAAAATTCTAACAAGGAAGTCACTGATAGGTGCAGTGTGCAGGCCACCAAATAATAACATCACATTGGGATGGGCAATAAACAAAGAAATAACTAACGCCTGGAAAAATGGTACGTTTATTATCATGGGTGATTTTAATCTACATGAACTTTGGTCGAACCAGCTCAGTCAGGGTAGCCTTCAGGAGTTCATTACGTGTATCCATGATAGTTTTTATTTGACCAGTATGAAATGGAACTGACAAGGGAGCAAGCTATCCAAGATCTGGCCCTGTGCAATGAGACAGGAATAATTAATCACCTCAGAGTTAGGGATCCTCTTGGAAGAAGTGATCACTGTATGGTTGAATTAGAATACATATGGAGAGTGTGAAGATAAAATCTAATACCTGGGTCCTGTGCTTGAACACGGGGAACTATAATAGAATGAGAGAGAACCTGGATAAAGTAGACTGGAAACAAAAACTTTATGGTGGGAAGTTGATGAGCAGTGGAAGATTTTCAAAGACATTTATAAAGTGCTCAGCAAAGGTATATTCCAGTGAAAAGGAAGGACTGTAAGAAAAGGCATACTCAGCGATGGGTATCCAAGGAAAGTGATCAAATTGAAAGAGAAGGCATACAAAGTGGCCAAAAACAGCATGAAACTAGAACTGAAAAACCTTTAAAAGGTCAACCGAAAGTCACAAAAGAGCTATAAAGAAAAGTAAGATAAACATGAGAAAAATAATCTAGCACAGACTGTAAAGACAGATAGCAAAAGTCTATAGAAATATTCAAAGTTTGTTATAAATATATATATATGTTGAATTATGGGATATCACAGTGGAGGATACTAATATCTTGCCAGTAATTAACAGAGACAAAGGAAGGTGAGGAATTGGAAACTATCATTACTATGGAACGGGTAGTTTAAGACTGTTGGGAGGTAATTGAGCTAACGATAGAAAAGTCTCCTGACCCTGATGGATGCATCTCAGGGTACTAAAAGAGATGCCAGGAAAAATAGCAAATGCACTGGCAGTAATTTCCCAAAATTCACTGGACTCTGTGGCAGTCCCAGCAGATTGGAAAGCAGCAAAACACTGTTTTAAAAAGGTGGACAAAAGTGGGGAATTATATACCAGTTGGCTTATTCCCTGGAATGGGAAAGATGCTTGGATCTATTATCAAGGAAGAAATAGAAGGGAATCTCTTTAGAAATTGTCCCATTGGACAGACATAGCATGGATTCATGAAGGGCAAGTCATGCTTGACAAATCTTTTGGAATTCTATAAAGACATTTCGAGAAAGGTGGACAACGGGGACCCAGTGGATGCAGTGTGCCTGGATTTCCAAAAGTCCATCAACAAAATGCTGCACAAGAGGTTGTTGCATGATATAAGGGTGCATGGCATTAGGGGTAGAGTATTAGCATGGATATTAGATTGGTTGACTAACAGGAAATAATGTGTGGGGATAACTGTGTATTATTCTGGCTGGCAATCATTGACAAGTAGTGTGCATCAGGGATCGGTGTTGGGACTGCAATTATTTACAATTGATACAGATGATTTGGATTTGGGACCACACGTAGGGTGTCAAAGTTTGCATATGACATTAAGATGGTTAGCGGAACAAAATGTGCAGAGGACTGTGAAACTTTGCAGAGGAACATATAAACATTGGGTGAGTGGGTAATGGTCTATTAAATGAAATAGAAAGTTTGTCAATGTAAAGTTATACTCTTTGGTTGGAGTAACATAAAAAAAAACTTGAATGTTAAAAAGTTACATCATTTGCTATACAGAGGGACCTGAGTATCCTTCTGCATGAAGGTTGGTCACCAGGTACAAACATCAATTCAGAAAGCAAATGGATTTTGTCCTTCTTTGCTGAAGGGATTATGCTTAAAAGCAGAGGTTATGTTCCAGCTGTATTGGGTGCTGGTGAGGCCACACCTGGAGTACTCCATGTAGTTGTTATCTCCTTACTTGAGAAAGGATGTACTGGCACTAGAGGGGGTGCAGCGAAAGTTAACAAGGTTGATTCCGGAGTTGAGGGGGTTGGCTTAACAGAGATTGGGATTATATTCATTGGAATTCAGAAGAATGGAAACATATAAAATAATGAATGGAATGGATAAAATAGAAGTTGAGAGTTGTTTCTACTGGCAGGTGAAGCTAGGACAAGAGGGCATCACCACAAGACTAGAGGCAGCAAACTTAAGTCTGAATTGAGAAGGAACTTCTTGACCTCTATGGAATTCATTGCCCAGGGAAGTAGTTGATGCTAGTTCAGTAAACGCTTTTAAAGCTAAGTTAGACATTTTTAAAATAATTAATTAATTAAGGGACAAGGTGAGAACATGGGTAAATGGTTCTGCATCCACGAAATGATCAGCCATGATGATATTGAATGGTAGAGCAGGTTCGAAGGGCAGGATGGCCTTCTCCTGTTCCCAGTTCTTATGTTATACATTCCTCCCTCACTCGTGACTTGGAGGTGTTGGTGTTGGATTGGGACGAACAAAACTAAAATTCACAGAACACCACGATATTGGTCAACAGATGTTTCTGGGAGCACTAGCTTTGTTGTTTCTTCATCAGGTGGTTTTGAGATGGTGTCGTGTCATTTATAACTTTTGTCCCTCACTCTTGTAACTCATGAACAGCAACAAAAGCCGCGAAGCAGTGTGCATGCTCCAGCCAACAATGGGCTCCGGGGATTGATGTCAGCGGTGGACCAATGGAAAGGCAGGGACAGAGCTGGAGGACCTGGCCGGGCAGTTATTCCTCTGACCAATCAGAATGAATGACGGGCGGGATTAGATGTGATCATGCGATACCTTTACGTCGAGCCTCCTCCTAGGTGGTGCGCCCTGGCGACGTATTTTTTCGCCAGGTGCGTAACCTCAACTACGACACGCAGCACCTGTTCGTCGACCGTGATGGTTTGGAGGTCGCCATCAAGGTGCTGCCTGTCTTTTACCAGGACCTGATCACTGTCTGGAACATGGTTGAATCACGTCTCGCCTACCCTCCGGCAGGAGTAGCGGCTGTCGTCAGGGAGCCGTTGCTCAGGAATCCGCACCTCCGTGCTCGCGGGTTCGAGTGGCTGTCGGAGGGGAGGGCCATGGCGGCGAGGGCGACCAGGGTCGGGGACGAGCTGGGTGCCGGGGGCCTGGGCTGGATGTTGCCGCAAGACATAGCGAACAGGGCAGCGGTAGACGTCCGGTACGTGGCCACCGCCATCCGACGCCTTAAAACGGCAGTGCTCGGACCCGATGTAGTGCACCAGTTGGAGGACGCTCAGGTGTGCGGTGGGATCCCGTCTGCACTCACCCCAGCCTGGACAGAATTTCACATTGGCCCCAAGGTCCTGTACTTCCCGCGGGAGCCTGTGCCCCACAACCTGAGCCGCCTCCGAAATTTTAATTTTGTCCAATTTAAGGACATTAAAAGGCGTGCCCTGTATAGACTGCTGCTGCACACCGTCCACCTCTTCTCCCTCATCCACCGCCCGAACACGCCCTGGCGTGCCCATTGCCACCGGGCGGTGGGGATCCCCAGTGGAGAGCCCTCTATGCAGGAGTCCTCCCCCTTTCTCTCGGGGATCTGGGGTGGAGGGTGCTGCACGCAGCAGTCCCCTGCAACCGCAGATTGCGGTGGTTCATGGACTCCCAGCCCAACTGCTTGTTCTGTGGTGCTGTGGAGTCCGTGGACCATGTGTATATTGGGTGTGGGCATTTGCACTCCCTCTTAGATTTTCTGAAAAACCTTCTCCTCTGTTTTTGGTTGCACTTCAGCCCCACGCTCCTGATCTTCGAGCACCCGGTGCGGAGGAGGGAGGGCAGGCCTGAAGACCTCCTCGTGGGTCTGCTCCTGGGCCTGGCCAAACTGGCCATAAACAGGTCCAGACAGCGGGCCGTGGAGGGGGTCGTTAGGGCCGACTGCCTGCCCCTGTTCCGCGGTTACGTTAGGGCCCGGGTGTCCTTGGAGAAGGAGCACGTGGTGTCCACCAACACCCTGGAGAAGTTCAGGGAGAGGTGGGCGCCACAGAGATTGGAGTGCATCATTTCCCCCTCCAACGCTATTTTGATTTAGTCGCTGCCCTCCCCTTCACTGTTTTGATCACACAGCATTGCCCTCTTTGATGTGAAGGGCACTGCTTGTCACAGGCCACTTGGGTGTTTTCCTATTTTTCCTGGTGGTGGAAATTGAATAAAGATTTGTGCACTTTGTGTCTCTCACTGTGTCTCACACCTGCACACACTATGGGTGCTGGGGAAAAAAATAAGCACTACCGCAGTTAGACGGTAGTGTGGGGGAAATACAAAAAAACAGGTGTATCTTTGAAAAAAAAGACGTGATCATGCTCGAGGTCGGTGCGGCATGTGCGGGCGGAGAGCTGTCAGTAAGGAAAGAAATAAACAGCTGGAAGCGGGGGACATGGTGCTGGTATGGGCTGAGAGGTTTCACAAACATTTGGTGCACATCAGAAAATACAGATTTGAAACTTAGTCCCATTTTTGCAGTGAATGGGAAAATG
Source organism: Hemiscyllium ocellatum (assembly GCF_020745735.1). Classification (NCBI taxonomy): domain Eukaryota; kingdom Metazoa; phylum Chordata; class Chondrichthyes; order Orectolobiformes; family Hemiscylliidae; genus Hemiscyllium; species Hemiscyllium ocellatum. Next base: position 425,446 of record NW_026868283.1, read on the forward strand.
CCTCATCTGGCGATTGACTTGAGTAAGCAACACCATCTTTATTCGGGGCAACGATTCACTGGGCACGTGCAGCCGCCAGCTTTGTAGGGGGCAAGGTTCAGAGGGGTGTCTGTGCAGAGCCTTCTCTGGTAGAGAGTCATAGGGCAGGATTTACACAGAGCACATTCACACCCAGAGAAATGGATTTTTTTTTCTGAATTTGTTTCGTTATTCATTTAATTGATTTGGATGTGAATAGAGGCGGTACAGTTGGTAAGTTTGCAGGTGACACCAAAATTGTTGATATTATGGTCAGTGATAAAGGTTGTCTCAACATACAATGGGATATTGATCAGATGGGCCAATGGGCTAGGGAGTGGCAGATAGGGTTTAATTGAGATAAATGTGAGGTGCTGCATTTTCGAAAAGCAAATCAGAGCAGGACTGACACTGAATTGTAAGGTCTTGGAGAGTCTTGCTGAACAAAGAGACCTTGGAATGCAGGATTATAGTTCCTTGAAAGTAGAGTCACAGGTAGATAGGACAGTGAAGAAGGCATTTGGTATGCTTCCCTTTATTGGTCAGAGCGTTGAGTAAAGGAGCTGGACAGGACATTGGTTATTGTGTGCAATTCTGGTCTCCCTCGTATCAGAAGGAGGCACTGAAACTTGAAAGGTTTGAGAATAGATTTTCAAGGATGTTGCCAGATTTGGAGGATTTGAGTTGCAGGGAGAGGCATAATAGGCTGGGGCCATTTTCCCTGGATTGTCATAGGCTGAGTGTGATATTATAGAGGTTTATAAAATCAGGAGGGGCATGGATAGCATAAATAGACGAGGTGTTTACTTTGGGTTGGTGGAGCCCAGAACGAGAAGATACAGGTTTAGGGTGAGAGGGGAAAATTCAAAAGGGGCCTAAAGGGCAACTAAAATAGTTATATTTAAACGGGATTTGAATAGGAAGAGTTCAGAGGGATGTCGGACAAGTGCTGGCAAATGGGAATAGATTAGTTAAGAGTATCTACTTGGCATGGACGGTTGGACCGAAGAGTCTGTTTCGGTGCTAGTCATCTCTGACTGTGGGATCATAAAAGTGAACACGGCTCTGATTCCCCTCTGGTCTCCTTGATTTCCACTTGTTCATTATCTAGCTTCCTCAGTCTCTCATGAGTGTATTTTTGCTCTGTTTAGTAATTTACTATTACGTTCACAGACCCTTTTGTAAATGAATTGTCCATTGCTGCCCGGCTCGTGACCATATGCTGCTCATTATCAAGTTTTTTTCCCCTCAATATCTTTTACAGTCAAGAATTCTTTTTTTCCAAATAAGCGAGTGTATTTTCTTCTATTTCTGACAGTCAAATTCTGCACCATTTTCATTCCCTATAATTCATATTGCACTCCCTGAAACATTGTGTGTATTTCTCCTTCCACGGACACCAGTGATCAATGCCAAAGTCATGTTGCCTGTGGAGAGGGTAATGTTTGACTTCCTTGTACTGTTGCAGTTTGTATGATGAAGGTGCTCCCACAACGTGGTTGGGTAAGAGATATAACAGTTTATTCACTCAGTGAAGAGTAGAAAATGTCTGTACAAATCAACATGTTTTTAATTTCACAAAAATATTATTGAGAACTTTTGACATAAGACCAGAGATGGAGAATATTCTGTCCGGTGATCACAACCATTGCCAAATAATCCGTTTGTCAGGAATATCTTAAAGGGAGAAAGTAGATCTTAGAGGGTTAGGGTGGGAATTCCAGACCGTACTGCCTTGGAAGCTATAGAAACAGTCACACAGGTGAACTCAAAAATAAAAACATCGTTGCACATCTGAACTAAAATGAGTTATTAAGATATGAAAGGGGGTGTGTGTGCAGGGAGATAGGAATGATTACAGCCAGGAATTAAATCAAGGGTGTGAAAGTAAATGGTTGTTGCTTATAAATGGGAGCCTTTTGGTGGATCAGCAAGTTCTGGTACAAGTGAGCACTTGGGCCGTAGAGTTCTCAATATTCTTGAGATTAACGGGACGGTGAATGTGGGATGCTGGTCAGGAATGGGTTTAGATATTCAAATCTAGAGTTAACAAAATGAATGAATGAGAGTTTCAGCAAATGAGCTGAGAATGTGGTGAGGTCAGATAGTGGTCTTGGAGTGGGACTGGGCTATCACCCTAGCCTCACCTCCGGAATTCATCTGTTTGTCAGTTTGTGAATCATCTCTGAAATAAGATCAGGATATGAGTGGCCCTGGCAGAACTCAAACTGGGCGTCACAGAAGGCTATTGCTGAGCAGCTGCTTGACAGCATTGTTGATGACACCTTCCACCACTTCACTGCTGAGCGAGTGTGAATGCGTGGACGGAAATTGGCTGAGTTGGCTCTGCCCTGTTTTTTTGTGTTGAACATCCATAGGCAATGTTCCACAATGTCGATCGATCCCAGTGCTGAAGCAGTACTTGTCTTGGTGGGCAGCAATTTCTGTAGCACAGCCATCAGTGTTATTTGCCACGATGTTGGCAGGGCCCATAGCTTTTACACTACTTGTCCATTTCTTGATCTGATTTAAGTTTTCAAACAATTCGATTCACATTTGTGATGTCAGGGACCAATGTAGAAAGCTCATCCATTTGGCACTGCTGGCTGAAGATTGCTGCAAATGCTGTTGTCTTGTCTGTTGCATGAATATGTAAGACCCTTCCATCAGTAAGGATGGGGATATCTGTGATGCTTCCTGCAGTGAGTTGTTTGATTTTCCATCACCATTCCTGACTAGGTGTGGCAGAACTGCAGAGCTCAGATCTGATCCATTGGTTGTTGGATCATTTAGTTCTATTTGGTGTTGCTTGCACTGTTTAGCATGCAGGTTTGGAAGCTGCACAAGGTTGGCACTTCAATTTTAGCTATGCCTGGTACTATTCCTTGTTTCCTGTTCCTTGGATGCTGCCTAACCTGCTGTGCTTTAACCAGCAACACATTTTCAGCACTGTTCCTGACACGCCCACCTGAATTCTCCATTGAACAAGGATTGATCCCCTGGCTTGATGTTATTGGTGGAGTGGGGGATATACCAGGCCATAAGATTTCAGATTGCGCTGGAGTACAGTTCTGTTGCTGTCGGCCCACAGTGAGGCAGAAGTTGCAGTGTCAAGAGGGCTGATTGTGTGGTTGTATTTTCCAGTGCATTAGTAGATGTCATGTGGTCCATCCAGTTTCATTCCTTTGTTGAGACTGTGCAGTGATTAATAAAATGAGTGATTGGGCGGGCCCCTGTCAGGAATGCAACTTTTACAACCAGGTTTTGTGATAGTTTCATTTCTTTCATGTGTCAATCATGGTATTCGAACAGCTAAAAGACTCAACAGACAATCAAGGTATTTTTCAATGTATAATTTCAGTACATTACACTGTAAATTTTTGCTATAAATTCTGTGCCTTAGAATTGTGCCCTCCACAATCACCTGATGAAGGAGCGGCGCTCCGATAGCTAGTGTGCTTCCAATTAAACCTGTTGGACTATAACCTGGTGTTGTGTGATTCTTAACTTAGACAATTACAGCACTACTAACAGGACTGCATGTAAACAGACTCAGTCCAGTTAATCAATACATTCGGAAGGATTTCCTCCAAGTTTGATGACACAATATTAGTCAAAAGCGTCAACTTCAACCTGCAATGTTGCTCTTAACAAAAACTTCAGTCTGACACAAAGCTCCCCACCCCACTGCAATGTGGTAACCGGGCCCGGCCCAGGAACTGGAACTGGGACATTTGTGGACTGTAATCTCAAAGGAAGTGAACAAACACAATTCTGACAGATTCGTTCTCAAAGATGAGTAGCAGGTTTGAGACACGGCAGATGGTATATCTTCTTAGCTGAATTGCATTTCTTATTTACAGAAGTGTTTTGCAAAGTATAAAGAATTATGTTTTTTTCCCATGGTTGGGGAGTTTTATCCCAGTTGATCGCAAGTCAAATCATAGGATCTATAACAAAACAATAAACTGCAGGAACTGGAGATCTGTACCTCAGAAACAAAGTGCTGTAGAAACTCAGCAGTTCTGAGGGCAACGGTGAAGAGAAAACAACGTTACTTAGATTAGATTACTTACAGTGTGGAAACAGGCCCTTCGGCCCAACAAGTCCACACTGACCCGCCGAAGCGCAACCCACCCATACCCCTACATTTACCCCTTACCTAACACTACGGGCAATTTAGCATGGCCAATTCACCTGACCCGCACATCTTTGGACTGTGGGAGGAAACTGGAGCACGGGGAGAACGTGCAAACTCCACACAGTCAGTCGCCTGAGTCGGGAATTGAACCCGGGTCTCTGGTGCTGTGAGTCAGCAGTGCTAACCACTGTGCCACCATGCCACCGTGCCGCCCACAATGTTACATTTCAAGTTCACTGACTCTTCGTCTGAACAGACAAAAGGTCACTGGACTTGGAACTTACAATGTTTTATTCCCCTCAGAGATGTTGCTGGACCTGCAGTTCTCCAGTACTGTGCTTTCTATATTGAACTTCAGTGTTTTTCTGATCTGGTTTGTAAATAATCTCCAAAGGTGAAAGGTTCATTGCAAACATGAGCATAGTTTCCACACTAAAGTTACACAAGCACGCCTCAGTTTAAAAACAAGATTTAACTCAAAGTAACATTCCATCTCAAAATTAGCCAAGTTACACCAGTAATAAAGCTCATCCACCCAATGGGGCACTTCAGCACAACATCCTGCAGTGTTGCACACAGCCACCTTTACCAAAGAATGATTACATGTCACAAAATTGAAGGCCGAGAACATGTCTCTTTAAAGGAGCTGAAGTCAAACTCTCAATTTTTGGAAGGCTTTTTGATCAAACCTGATTGAACATTTAAATCTCAGAGCATAATCTTTGCTTTTTTAAACAAAGATTGTGGGTAACATCCCACATCGTGCTAAAGGTTCAGTTCGGTCTGATACATAGAGCCAAAGGTCAAGCAAACATCACACCTTCCATTCACTTCTACAAAGGGCTGACATCACATTTCTTCAGGATTTAAAGAATTTGATAAATTGTTTGTAAAATCATTTGACACATTAAAGAACTGGACAATAAATGTCACTGTGTGCAATAAGAGTGAAGCCTGTGACAGCAGATTTAGCTTTGGAGGGCAGTGTGTGTGCTTTCTAAATTCTGGGAGCACTTTGGGAGACTGCTCCCCGATGGTGAGAGTGAGCATACCTGGAATGCACTGTTTAGATCTGGGAATCCTTGGGAGACGATCTGTGGGTTCAATAGTACTTGGCTTATGTTGTTGGTGTACAGTAAGCAATTCATAAAGTTACTTATGTATTGCTGTTGACTACCTGAATGGTATTCAAATCTGCCAGGTTGCCTTCAAAAGTGTGAATGTATCTATTGTAAATATTTGGAATATTCCCGAACTGCCCAGTGCTTGGCAAATTCAGGGAGGACAAAAATCACTGAGTAATTTGAAATAAAGAATCCAAGAAGATGTAACCACTGAAGTATTCAATTCAAATAGTTAAATGGAGTGCTCACATTTAAAATACCTGTTATCCATGGGAATGGATGGACTGACAGAATTGGGACCAAATTCTTAGCTGGGGAGTGTGAAATGTGCTTTGACAAAGTCACCTGCATTTACCAACAATAATTTGGCAAGCTCGGAAATTTAAAAAACAGTACGAGCTTCATTGCTGCTCCAGTCGGGTCCCAAGCTCTGTGAAAACAATAACCATATTCAGGTTTATTGCATACACTCTGAAACACGTGTTCCTTCTCCAGATCCTGCAAGTTTCCCCAATGAGCACAGTCCTTCCAAATGGTGTTGCTAAATTTGGCCAATTCATTTCTTTCCTAGCCTCTATAGCCTGAAGAGTGACCAGAAGCAATTACTCCCCATATGTGGGAACATTACCTACGAGGATGTTTTCCTTCAGAACTGACTTCCATATATTGTGCCAGACCAGATAAAAAGCTTGTTATCTTTTATAGAGCAATGATTCAGTGGGCGTAAAACACTAACCTTTTCTTGCCTAATAATCAAGCTGCCTAAATTTTAACAATGAACACTTCTTAATAGTTCACTCGATCCTAACAAAATATTTTGTGTAAAACAAATCACATGATCCATAGTTATTCAGAGAACAAAACAAGTTTGTTCATTGAAGAACCCAGAGGAAAAGGTGATGAAACAATGTGAGTTTGATATACCTCAATCATCATTTCAAGTGCATTCTCTGCATAAATTCTCCTTTTCCTCCTCGAAGTATTCAACTTCTTGAATAACTGAGAGAATGAAGTCACAGTTGTACAATACATAAATCAGACCCTTCAGTCCAATTTGCCCATGCTGACCAGATATTCAAAATTAATCTCGTCCCATTTGCCAGCATTTGTTCCACATCTATCTTAAACCCTTTCTACTGATTATCAGTTTATTTTACTTTATCAGCACTTGAAATACTGACTTTTGTTTCTCCCAACATTTGTTAAAGAAGTCATAAGTTCATTCATCCAAGTTAATTTTGTAATCTTTCACAAAGAAACAAGTGAGAACAACATATAGCTGAGTGCAAACCAAAATACTGCAGCTGTGTGATATCTGGGAACACACTAAAGGTGAGGCACTGATACTTTGGTATAACCTGCAGTCTGACCAAATTGCAGCAAAATTCTGTTCAATTTTATCAGCAAACTATTAAATGCAAAATCCTCCTTGCACAATAATGAGGCAGCATTTTGGGGTGTCATTTTTAAAATATATTATTTTCAAAGTTACTCACAATTAAGAGTGATCACTTGGTGCTGTCTGCATAACACAATATGAAAAGGAATTAACAGTAAAAAACATTATAACCCGAATTCAGAGTCATAAATTAATTGATGTTGCATGGGTTCAGCATTTATAAGTAATCAATTTTTAAAAATAAATACATATACATTTACTAACTATATTGGAGCACAGTCAAGTTTCTTACTGAACAGTGACAGGATTGGACAGAGTCTGCATGGATTTAAGAGAGGGGTATCATACTTAGCAAATCTACTGAAAGAATCCACAGAGTCGAATATTAAAGTAAGAAATAGCAGGACATTTAGAAAAGCTTATCATTAAACATGGTAGACTGGGTTTTGTGAAAGAGAAACTATATTTGACAAATTTGCGACAGTTCATTGAGGAGATAACAAGCAGGGCTGATAAAGGGCAATCCCATGATATTCTCTATTTGGAATTTAAAAATGCAAATGATAAGGTGCTACATAAAAGTTAATTGCACAATTGAGGAGCTCATGGTATTGGGGTAATGTATTAGCATGGATTGAGGATTGGTTAACCACACTGGGGCTGTTGCTGAGTTCTCACTTGCAGTGCTGTATACAATATTAGCTTCTATATTTAATAAAGGATAAACCAACATTGGAGACCATTCAAAAAAGATTCACTTAGCTGCTTCGAGGATGAAAGGGTTGACCTATCAAGAATAGATAAGCAGGGTGATCTCATGGAAACAAGATTCTGAGGAGCTTGACAGGGTAGATGTTGACTAGTTCTTCTAGCACCAATGAAGTCTCAAACAAGGGGACATTCATTTTAGAAAAAGTAAAGAATTTTTTCTCTGTGAATGGCTAGAATTTTCTCACCCAAACTTTTGTGGAAGTTAAATGTGGGAGGGGAATGGTTGGGTTACTCTTCGGAGGGTTGTTCTGGCTTGTTGGGCTGAAAGGCCTGTTTCCACACAGTAGGGAATGTATGATTCTATCTCAAATTATTTTAAGAGAGGGCAGATAGATTTTTGAAATATTGAGCAGTTGAGGGCTATGCGGATCAAGCATAAAAGTAGGTTTCGAGGCCTGGGTTGGCCCAGCCATGATCTGATAGAATGGGGGAACAAGCTGAAAGGGATGAATTGCCTACGCCTGCTCCAATTCCTTGAGGCTTAAATTCATGTTTTTGTTGTTTCCAAAGAAGAGCGTAATACAATGTGCTAAAGATCTCAGATGTTGTGAAAATGGGGTGTTTATGTACTGATTCAGATAGCATTGAATCATCAGTCACAGCTATACAGTCATGAGTAGGAAGGCAATGCCCTCCATGAATAAAGGAAATCTACTGCAGAGCTCACGCAAAGGGAATTCTTACCCTCAGCAAACTCTCAACCCACCCGACCTCTTGCAAAAATGCCTTCCCGTTTTCCAATTCCTCCGCCTCCGACGTATCTGCTCCCAGGAGGACCAGTTCCACCAGAAAACAAACCAGATGGCCTCCTTCTTTAGAGACCGCAATTTCCCTTCCCACGTGGTTAAAAATGCCCTCCAACACATCTCGTCCACATTCCTCACCTCCGCCCTCCACACCCCACCCCTCCAACCGTAACAAGGACAGAACGCCCCTGGGGCTCACCTTCCACCCTATAAACCTTCGCATAAACCAAATCATCCACCGACATTTCTTCCACCTCCAAAAAGACCCCACCACCAGGGATATATTTCCCTCCACACCCCTTCCCACCTTCCACAAAGACCGTTCCCTCCGTGACTACCCAGTCAGGTCCACGCCCCTCTACAACCCACCCTCCCATCCTGGCACTTTCCCCTGCCACCGCAGGAACTGTAAAACCTGTGCCCTCACCTCCTCCCTCACCTCTAACCAAGGTCCGAAAGCAGCCTTCCACTTCCATCAAAGTTTTACCAGCACATCCACTAATTTCATTTATTGTATCCGTTGCTCCCGATGTGGTCTCCTCTACATTGGGGAGACTAGGGGGCGCCTCCGAGCAGAGCGCTTCAGGGAACATCTCCAGGACACCCACACCAATCAACCACACCGCCCTGTGGCCCAACATTTCAACTCCCCCTCCCACTCTGCCGAGGACATGGAGGTCCTGGGCCTCCTTCACCGTCGCTCCCTCACCACCAGATGCCTGGAGGAAGAACGCCTCATCTTCCGCCTCAGAACACTTCAACCCCAGGGCATCAATGTGGACTTCAACAGTTTCCTCATTTCCCCTTCCCCCACCTCACCCTAGTTCAAACTTCCAGCTTAGCACTATCCCCATGACTTGTCCGTACTTGTCCTACCTGCCTGTGTTCTTTCCCACCTATCCACTCCACCCTCTCCTCCCTGACCTGTCACCTTCATCCTCTCCCCCACTCACCCATTGGACTCTATGCTACTTTCTCCTCACCCTCCTCTCGCTTATCTCTCCACGCTTCAGGCTCACTGCCTTTATTCCTGATGAAGGGCTTTTTCTCTGCACTTTGGATGCTGCATGAACTGCTGTGCTCTTCCAGCACCACTGACCCAGAATCTGGGTTCCAGCATCTGCAGTCATTGTTGTTACCTCCCATCACATGACCCAACATCTCAGCACAAGCAGGACACACTGCGCATGCTCCAGCCAACAGTGATCCCGGGTGATTGATGTCAGCACCGGACCAATGAAAGGACGGTGGGCGGAGCTGGAGGACCTAGCGGGAGGTTAGTCCTTCAATCAATCACAGGGAATGAAGGGCGGAGCTAAAGTAAACCATGTGATCACCCTCGCGCCCGACAGAGTCGCTGTAATGAATGCTCGGGAAGTTATGGAGAGAAAGGAGACGGTAAGGCAAGAAATAAACTGGGAAACGGGACAAAAACTGTGTTGCTATGAGCGGAGAGGTTTTAGAAACAAACTGTGCATGTCGGAAAACTCAAATGTGAACGTCTCAGTCCCGTATTTGCAGTAAATGGGGAATTGCCTCAGCGGCTGCAGGCCTGAGTGAGGCCGCCATCTTTATTTGGGACAACGATTCCCTGGACACGTGCGGAGCCGCCATCTTTGTAGGGGGCAAGGTGCAGCCAGGCGCATGTGCAGCCTCTCTCTGGTATAGTGTCATTGTGACGACAGCAGCCAATCCTGCTCTGATTCACCTCTGGGCTCCCTCAGGACCACTTTGTCAATGTCTAGCTTCCTCAGTCTCCAACCATGGGGGTATTTTTGGTCTGTTTAATACTGTATTATTACTTTTATAGACCCTTTGTAAACGAGTTTTTCACTGTGGCCCAGCCCCTGACCATGTGCTGCTCTATTATCAGATTACTTTTATCTTGAATATTTTTGACTGTCAAGAATTCTTTTTTCCAATAAGCAAGTGTATTTTCCTTCCATTTCTGACTATCAAATTCTGAACCATTTTCATTCCTTGTAATCCGTTTTGCACTCCCTGAGACATCAACTGTGTTTCTCCTCCCACAGATCCCAGTGATTAATGCCAAAGCCCTGTTGCCTGGGGAGAGGGTGATGTTTGACTTTCTTGTACAGCTGCAGTTTGTGTGGTGAAGGTGCTCCCACAATGTGGTTGGGTAAGAGACATTACAGATTATTCATTACAGCAACAGTGATGATTTGAAGATAATGTCCAAATCAAGAACAGTTTGTAATTTTATTATCATGCTTATAATTTCACAAAAATACTGTTGAGAACTTTAGATATAAGGCCAGAGATGGAGATATTAGGTCAGGTGATCAAAAGCATTGCCAAAAAGCAGGTCTTAACGGTGGAAAGCAGACCTGTGAGGTTTTCTCTGCAAATTCCAGACCATAGTGCTGTCGCAACTGTAGAATCAGCCACATAGTTGAAGTAATGAATTAACAAGTCGTTGGGAGTCTCAAAGAAAATGGTTGTTGAGGCCTCAAAGGATGTATGGTGCAGGGAGCTAGGGATGATCACAGCCAGGAATCAAATCCAGAATGAGAATTTTAAATTGTTGTTCCTTATGAATAGGATCCTATTGACAGATGAACATGTTTGGGGAGAAGTGAGCACGTGGGCAACACAGCTTTCAATTTTTCTTGAGATTACAGGGTGGTTGAATTTGGGAGGCTGGCCAGGAGTGTGTTTGGACAATTAAGTCTAGAGATAACACATGATGAATGAGAGTTTCAGTATATGAGCTGAGATGAGGTTGGAATCAGCTAGAAATAGTTGTGTTGGAGTGGGACTGGGCTCCACTGGGATTCAGCTGGAGGTCAGGTTGTGAATCAGGCAGTAACACAATCGGGAGCTGAGTGGCCCTGGTGGAGCCTAAAATGAGTGTCACTCAGCTGGCTGTCGCTGAGCAGCTGCTGATGGATAGCCCTGTTGATGACGTCTTCCATCACTTTACTTCTGATTGAGTGTGGACTGACAGAGGGAAATTGCCGGGGTTGGATTGCCCTGTGTTTTTGTGTTGAACATTCCTGGGCAATGTTCCACATTGTCGGTAGATGCCAGTGCTGGAGCAGTATGTGGCTTGATGGGTGGCAAGTTCTGGAGCACAAGCTGTCAGTATTATTGCCGAGAATGTTAGCAGGACCCATAGCCTTTACACTACTTAACCATTTCTGGATATTGTTCGAACTAAATTGAACTGGCTTATAGCTCACATCTGTGATGTTAGGAACCACTGGAAAAGGCTGAGATGTTTCATCCCCTTTACATCTGGCTGAAGATTGCTGCATATGCTGTCATCTTATCTTTTGCATGGATGTGTGAAACCCCTCCATCAATAAGGGTGGGGATATCTGTGGTGCTTCCTGCAACAAGTTGTTTAATTGTCCATTACCATTCACAACTGGGTGTGGCACAATTGCAGAGCTCTGATCTGATCCATTGATTGTGGGATCACTTAGCTGTGTTGCTTGCTGCTGATGCTGTTTGATTATGCAGATGGTCCTGTTTGGTAGCTTCACCAGGTTGGCACTTCATTTTAAGGTATGCCTGGTGCTGCTCATGGCATGCCCTCCTTACCTGTCCATTGTGATGGGTGTGCGGGATTTACAAATCCATGAGATTACAGATTGTGCTGGAGTACAGTTCTGCTGTTGTTGTAATCCCACAGTGCCTCAGAGATGTCCAACTTGAGTTCCTACATCTGTCCCATTTAGCATGATGATAGAAGAACTCAACACAACGGAGGTTTTTCTCAACTTTAAGGTGAAGCTTTGTCTCCAAAAAGACTGTGGGATAACAACAGTTATCGCTCATACCGACACTGTCATGGACAGATACATTTGCAGCTGGTAGATTCATTCTGATAAGATCTAGTATGTTTTTCCCTCTTGCTGGTTCGGTTACCGCCTGCTGCAAACCCAGTTGAGCAGCTATGTCCTTGAGGACCCGACCAGCTCAGTCAGTAATCCTGCTGCTGAGCTACTCTTGGTAGAGGACATTGAAATCCTGTACCCAGAGTAGGCTTGTCACTATGTTATTGTCTCAGTGCTTCCTCCAAGTGTTATTCAACATGGAGGAGAACTGATTCATCAGCCGTGGGAGCACGGTACGTGGTAATCAGCAGGAGCCATGAGACTTCCTGGTGTCCAAAGTCAATGCTGAGTACTCCCAGGGCAAATGGTTCCTGTGTGTACACTACTGTGCCATCACCTCTGCCTGGTCTGTCCTGCTGGTGGGACAGGACATATCCAGAAATTTCAGGAGAAAGTGAAGACTGCAGATGGAGATCAGAGTCGAGAGTGTGGTGCTGGAAAAGCACAGCAGGTCAGGCTGATGAAAGGCTTAGGCTTGAAATGTCGATTCTTTTGCTCCTCGGATGCTGCCTGACCTGTTGTGCTTTTCTATCACCACACTCTCGATATCTAGGGATGGTGATGTTGGTGTCTGGCCATTATCTGTAAGGGATTACTCTGTGAGTATGACTGTGTCAGGCTGTTCCTTGACTAGTCTGTGAGACAGCTCGCCACGTTTTGGCACAAAAAAACAGATGTTAGTGAGCAAGATGTTGCAGAGTCGAGAGGGCTGATTCTGTGGTTGTATTTCCTAATGCCCTGTTCGATGCCAAGTGGTCCATCCAGTTTCATTCCTTTGTTGAGACTTTGCAGTGATTAATACAGTGAGTAGTTGGCTGGGCCACTGTCGGGATGGCAGGATTTTTTTCGCTATTGACAATGGTTCCATGGAGATCAGGAGATTCCTAATTCCAGTTATGTTTTCCTTGAATTCAGATTCCACCATCTGCCGAGCTGGGATTCGAACGATGACTTCAGTTGTACATTTTAATATTCTGGATAAAAGTTAAATATATTAGTTTTGTTCATTCATTTTAAATATCACTAACCCCGGTTTTGTTTCTCTGTAAAACACTGCCCATCATCCTGTCTCCTTCATCCTTCTCTCCAACAACAGGAGCACACTGAGTTTCTCTGTCACTAAGACTGAGACAATCCGACCAGCTGCCTCTGCTGCTTCCCTCCCTCCCACTAGCCCACTGAGACAAACTGCCTCACATGGTGTTCCTGATTTTTGTCCCAAACTTACATCTTTCTCCAGTCTCTTGTCAAGCCTTATCGGAGCTCATCTTGATTTTTTACTAGTCTCACTAAACTACAGACATTCCAACTCTGTTTCCTCCTCATCACTCCCCCTCGCCAAATCACAGGTATTGTTCCTTGTTCTGTCTGTCTGTCTTTCCTGGTTATGTCCTTCTCATCCATTCTGCAAAAAAACTAACATTTGACCTCACCATCATTTGTAAATTCTGCTCCATCTCCACAATCCCTTTCCTTTCTGAATTCCTTGTATTTGGTGTCCCTCAAGGATCTATCCTTGGTCCCTCCTGTATCTCACCGACATACTGTCAGGAGGTGAAATTGTCCAAAAGCACAGTGTGAGGTTTCACATGTACACTGACGATGCCCAGCTCTCCCTCCCCATCATCCCTCTCCATTGCTCCACTGTTGCTCAGTTACCAAACTGCTTATCACATTCCCACTACTCGATTAACTGCAATTTCCTACAATGAAACATTGTAATGGGTAAACACATTACCTTCAGATGCTAATACAAATTTCTTTCCCTTCCAGCTGAGCCCCTCCCTCTCGCTGGGTGCAGTCTGAGGTAGAACGAGACTCTTCACAACATTCTTGTCATATCTGGAACCCCAAGGTGACCTTCTGAGCAGACATCTGCACAATCAAAAACACCAGGAATTCCAATCTCTAAAATGTTGCTTGTCTCCACCTCACCCCAGCTCCATTGCTACTGAAACCCCTTACTCGTGTCGGCGTTGCCTTAAACTTGGTGAATCTGAAACAGAACCCTTGATTTCGTGACTGACCCAGAATCTGCTACCTTTCAGTGTTTCCTGCACAATGACCCCCCGGTCCCTTTTTGGTGCAGCTTTCTACAGTTTCCACCATGTAAATAGCACTCTGTTCTCTTATTATCCCCTCCCAAATGACCGACTTTGCATTTTCCTAAATTATACTCCATCTGGCAACTTGTTGCCCCCTTCTCCTATGTATCTCTCTCTCTTCACAATCCTCTTAGAACTTTACAGTTATGCCTTTTCCAGGAGTTCCCCCCTACCCCCATTCTTCTAAGAATTTACTGGGAACACTGGGCAGTGTGAAGCATGCAGAGTTGCTCTGTTTTTAGAGATACTCTATGGGAGGAGCTTGCTGCCCATTGGTCAGAATGGAGGCAACTTGCCCATCGAGCTGCATGAGCCTTTCACACCCCATGTCTTATTGATGAGGCACAGCGGCAGCACGGAAGGAAATAAAACAAGCAAATCCTGCTCTCCACATCTCACTGATTCTTGGAATATTCGGTCCCATGTGTCAAAGATCTGCCCTGTTCAGTCACATGAAATTCCAAGGTGGAAACTCCGAGAAACCAACATAGATTTCCACCTGAACTGACTGCTGACCTCCACAAGGGGTAATGTGTCCAGTCATCCTGGGCCAGGAGGAGGGGATGGTGCGAGTTTCTAACCTGAACTGACAGTGATGGCTTTTATAAACGTGTATTACAGGATACTACAGGTGGACATTCAGATGGTAATCTCAGTCATTGTAACACCAAACTCTGATTGAATTAGTCAGTTCATCAGGACCTGGATATTCGCATTGTGTGTGAGTATTGTATTCCATCTGAATCCCATTTGCTACATAAAAGTTCTCCTTTGAATCTTCCCAAACCTTTAATGTGTGTCTTGTAAGCCTTGTATAATGAGCTGATGGGTGTAAGGTTTATTATTATAACGTGTAACTTTTCTAAACCCCTCTGTCACAGCTCCTCTCAATTGCCTTTGCTACAAGGAGAACAACCTCAGTTTCCCCAAACCCCTGATTCCCCAATGTCTGTTTGCTCTCTATAAGGTACACATCAGGATTGTGTTGGAACATTCTCCACTTGCCTCCATCAGTGCAGCCCCCAACAATATTAAAGAAAGTGAACATCCTCCAGGACAAAGCACTGTGCCTGAGTGGTGTCCCATCCCCCACCTTCAGCATTCCCTCTCCCCATCCCAGAGACACAGTGGCATCACTGTGTAAAAGGTAAAGGCAGCATTGTCCTCCCAGACCATAGGGCTGCTCTCTCATTAGGGAGGAAACTGGAGCCCCTGGAAGAAACCAATGCAGACACTGGGAGAACGTGCAACTCCCGCAGAGACAGTTGTCCAAAGCTGCAACCAAACCTGGGGCCCTGGCAGCAGGGCTAATCACTGAGCCACTGTGCCACCCTAAAATTGTAATTTGTTTCACAGCTACCACTTCCTCTGATAGTTCATTCCACACACAAACCATTATCTGAACAAAAATAAAAAAAATCCCAAACGACTTTTTAAAGCCGTTCTGCTGTCACCTTCAAAGGTATGTACCCAGTCTTGAATCGTGTCCCTTCCTGGAAAGGACACCTTCTGTTCACATTACTGAAACCACCCCTCCGTGATTTCAGAAACATCTAATAAGGTCACTCCTCAGCCACCTGCGCGCCAGTGAAAGAAGTCGCAGCCTATCCAGCCTCTGCTTAGAATTCAAATTATTCATTCCCATCAACATCCTGGTAAATCGCTTCTGAATCCGTTCCAACTACATAATGTCCTCCCGATATCAGCATGACCAGAACTGGACACAGAATTCCAGAAAAGGCCTTCCCAATATCCAAAATAACGTCCCAACTCTTGTACTCAAAGATCTGAGCAATGATGGCAAGTGTGCTAAGCACCTCCTTAACCACCCTGTCTACATGTGGCACAGACTTGAAAGACCCGAACTCCTCAGCCTCTTTGTTCCATATCACTACTCGAGGCTCTGTTTTTAATTAGTGTAAGTCTGCCCTCGTTTGTTTTATCAAGATGTAATATTTTGCATTTATTCCAATCCAAAAATACCAAAACAACCCCTGAGCATTAAAGACAGTAGGAGTAAACTTAAGACGGAAATCAGGAGGGCAAAAAGGGGACATGAGATAGCTTTGGCAAATAGTTATGAATAATCCCAAGGGTGTTTATAAATACATTAAGAACAAAAGGGTAACTCGAGAGAGAATAGGGCTCCTCAAAGATCAGCAAGGTAGCCTACACGTGGAGCCGCAGGAGATGGGAGAGATACTAACTGAATATTTTGCATCAGTGTTTACTGTGGAGAAGGACATGGGCAATATAGAATGTGGGGAAATAGATGATGAGTATGTCCATCTTACAGAGGAGGACGTGCTGGGTGTCTTGTAACCCGTACAGCTTGGTTAATCCCCAACACCTGATCAGATGTACCCTAGAGCTCTGGGAAGCTGGGAATGTGATTGCTGGGCCTCTTGCTGAGATATTTTGTATCATCGATTGTCACAGGTGACATGCCGAAAGACTGGAGGTTGGTTAACGTGGTGCCGTTATTTAAGAAAGGAGGTAAGGACATGCCAGGGAACTATTGACCCGTGAGCCTGACATTGATGCTGGGCAAGTTGTTGGGGGGAGTCCTGAGGAACAAGATGCGCATGTATTCTGAAAAGCAAGGACTGATTGTGACAGTCAGCAAGAATTTGTGCATGTCTCTCAAACTTGATTGAGTTATTTGAAGATGTATCAAAGAGGATTGATGAGGGCAGAGAGGTGGGCATGATCTATGGAATTCAGTAAGGCACTCGACAAGGTTCCCCATGGAAGACTGTTGAGCAAGGTTAGATATCATGGAATACAGGGAGATTTAGCCATTTGGATACAGAACTGTCTCAAATGTAGAAGGCAAGGTTGTGGTGGAGGGTTGTTTTTCAGATTGGAAGCATATGACCTTTGGAGTGCCATAAGGATCAGTGCTGGGTCCACTACTTTTCGTCGTTTATATATATATGATTTAGATATGTGCATAGGAGGTATAGTTAGTAAGTTTGCAGATGACGCCAAAATTGGAGGTATAGTGGACAGCAAAGAGGTTTACCTCAGATTATAACAGGATGCTGTTCAGATGGGTGAGTAGTGGCAAATAGAGTTTAATTCAGATAAATGTGACGTGCTGCATTTTAAAAAAACAAATCTTAACAGGACTGATACACTTAGTGGCAAATTCCTAGATACTGTTGATGAACAAAGATATCTTGCAGTGCAGGTTCATGTTTCCTTGAATGTAGAGTTGTAGGTAGATAGGATACTGAAGAAAGTGTTTGGGATACATTCCTTTATTGATCAGAGCATTGAGTATAGAAGTTGGAAGGTCATGTACAGGACATTGGTTAGGCCTCTTTTGGAATAGTGTGTGCAATTCTGTTCTCCGTCAATCGGAAGGATGTTGTGAAACTTGAAAGCGTTCAATAACGATTTACAACGATACTGCCAGGGTTGGAGGGTTTGTGCTGCAGGAAGAGAGCAAAAAGGCTGGGGCTTTCTTTCCCTGGAGCATCAGAGAGTGAGGGGTGACCTCCATAGAGGTTTATAAAATTATTGGGAGCATGGATAGGGTAAACAGACAAGGTCTTTTCCTGAGTAGGAGAGTCCAGAAATAGAGAGCATAGGTTGAGGGTGAGAGGGGAAAGATATAAAAGGGAACTAAGGTGCAACTTTTTCACACAGAGAGTGGTGTGTGTATGGAATAAGCTGCCAGATGAAGTGGTGGAGGCTGACAATTATAGCATTTTAAAGGCATTTGGATACTTCACATGAATAGGAATGATTTAGAGGGATATGACCCAGGTGCTGGCAAGAGAGATAAGATTAGGTTCAGATATCTGGTCGGCATGGACAAATTTCACCAAAGGTTCTGTTTAGTGCTGTTCATCCGTGACTCACAAGGTTTTGGTCTCTTCAAAGATAAATCTTAGTTTGTTTTATTTAGGTAAAGCTACAACATTCAGTGTGGTGACGGTTTACTTCTTTAAATACACATCTTATATTTAAAAACTTAGTCAATGTATCATAAAATATTGGTACTAATTTATTCTAAAGTAGAGTTTTGTAAAGCTATCTTATCTCCGTAAGACTTGATTCCATTATCTTTAACAGCTCTATCCATCTCTTTCTCGAAAGTTCCCAGTAACTTGACCTCCACTGCCTTCTGGGGCAGTGCATTCCATGTGTCCACTACTCTCTGGGTGAAGACGTTTCTCCTCAACTCTGTTCTAAATGGCCTCTCCCTTATTGTTAAACTGTGTCCTCTGGTTCTGGACTCACCCATCCGTGGAAACATGCTTCCTGCCTCCAGAGTGTCCAACCCTTTAATAATCTTGTAGGTCTCAATCAGATTCCCTCTCATTCTTCTAAACTCCAGTGTATACAAGCTCAGTCGCTCCAATCTTTCAACATATGATCATTCCGCCATTCTGGGAATTGACCTCGTGAACCTACCCAACACTCCCTCAATAGCCACAATGCTCTTCCTCAAATGTGGAGACCAAAACTGCACACAGTACTCCAGGTGCGGTCTTACCAGGGCCCTGTACAGCTGCAGAATAACCTCTTTGCTCCTATACTCAATTCCTCTTGTTATGAGGGCCAGCATGCAGTGAGCTTTCTTCACTACCTGCTGTACCTGCATGCTTGCTTTCATTGACTGACGTACCAGAAAACCAGATCTCGTTGTACTTCCCCTTTACCAAACTTGACTCCTTTTAGATAGTAATCTGCCTTCCTGTTCTTGCCTCCAAAGTGGATAACCACACATTTATCCACATTCAACTGCATCTGCTATGCATCTGTCCACTCACCTAACCTGTCCAAGTTAATCTGTATTCTCATAACATCCTCCTCACATTTCACCCTGCCACCCAGCTTTGTGTCATCAGCTAATTTGCTAATATTGCTTTTAATATGTTCATCTATGTTATTAATTGTATATTGTAAACAGCTGCGGTCCCAGCACCGAACCTTGTGGTACCCCACCAATCACTGCCTGCCATTCCGAAAGGAAGCGTTTATCACTACTTTTTGCTTCGTGTCAGCCAGCCAAATTTCAATCCAAGTCAGTATATTCCCCTTTGTAAATCCATGCTGACTCTGACGAATCCTATTACTGCAATCCAAATGAGCCATAATTTCATATTTTATAATTGACTCCAGCATCTTTCTCACCACTGACATCAGGCTAACTGGTCTATAATTCCTTGTTTTCTCTCTCCCACCTTTCTTGAAAAGTGGGACAACATTACCCACCCTCCAATCTGACTCTACATCTCCGGATTCTGTGTCGCCCACTTCGCAAGGGGCTGAACGTCATCCCTCACCAAAAGGGCCATCCCACCCCCTCTGCCCAACAGTCTGTCCTTTTGATAGCACTGCACTGCATTTATTTCAATGCAAGGGGTTTGACAGGGAAAGCAGATGAGCTTAAGATATGGTTTTGAACATGGGACTGTGATATAGTGGGTATTACAGAAACGTGGCTTAGGTTGGACAGGACAGGTAGCTTATTGTTCCAGGGAATAGGTGTAAGAGGAAGGATAGAAAGGGGGATAAGAAAGAAGGTAGAATGGTGTTTTTGATTAGGGACAGCATTATTGTTGTGTTTAGGGAGGATATTCATGGGAGTTTGCCCGTTGAAATTACATGGGTGGAACTGGGAAATAAGAACAGGATGATCACCTTATTGAGGTTGTCTGTGTGGGTTTCGTCCGGGTGCTCTGGTTTCCTGCCACAGTCCAAAGATGTGCAGATTGGATGGATAATCCAGGCTGAATTGCCCATATTGTTCAGGGATGTACAGGTTGGGTGAATTGGCCATGTGAAATTGCCTACAATGTTCAGGGATGTGCAGGCTAGGTGGATTGGCCATGGGAAATGTATGTTACAGGGGTAAGATAGGAGGCTCTGAGGGTCAGTGTGAAAGTGATGGGCCGAATGGCCTGCTTCCACACTTGGCATTCTCTGACGATAATTCTACTAGTTTTAAAATAGTTGCAGAAAATAATAGACCAAATCTAAAAGTTGGCGTTCAAAATTGGACAAAGGTGAATTTTGACGGTAGAAGGCGAGAACTTTCAATATTTCTTTGCAACCCCCAGATAAAGGGACGGCTGGAAAGTGGGAACATGAGAACAGAAGGAATAGGAGCAGGAGTAGGCCATCTGGCCCCTCAAGCCTGCACTGCCATTCAATAAGACCAGGGCTGATCTTTTCGTGGCCTCAGCTCCACTTTCCTGCTCTCTCACCATAGAGGCTGGAGATCTGATCTCCAGCATCTGCAGACTTCACTTTTTACTCGAAGATTTTAACCTCCTGCGAATCCTCTTGCAAGGATGCCTTCCCCTCATTCCTGATGAAGGGCTCTGGCCCGAAACGTCGAATTTCCTGTTCCTTGGATGCTGCCTGACCTGCTGTGTTTAACCAGCAACACGTTTTCAGCTCTGATCTCTCACCATAACCCTTAATTCCTTTCCTGTTTGCAAATCTACATTTTGCCTTAAAGACATTCAAGTTGATAACGTCAACTGCTACACTCAACAAGGAATTTTTCAGATTCATAATCTTTAGCTGAAGAAGTTCCTCCTCAACTCTGTCCTAAATCAGATACCACATATTTTGACGCTATGCTGTCTAGGTTGACCCGCCCCCAATGGAAAGAACCTCCCTGCTTCTATCTTATCTATTCCCTTCTTAATTTTATTTTTTTCCAATACAACCTCCCATTCTTCTAAATTCCAACAAGTATAGTCCCAGTCTATTCAATCTCTCCACATACACCAACCCTCTCAACTCATGACTCAAACTAGTGACCCTCCTCTGCACTCCCTTCAGTGTCAGTATATCCTTGTTGAATTAAGGAGATCAAACCTGTATTCCAGTACTCCAGGTTTGGCCTCCCCAGCACCCTGTACAGCTGTAGCATAACCATCCCTCTAGCAAGGAAGGACAATAGACACTTCACCATCTCTTTTAGCCCCTTGGGATGCATTCCATCACGGCCAGGAGACCCATGTACTTTTGGGCTGTTATCCTTCCCAACACTACCTCTTTACTGAGAATGAGTGTTTCCATGTCCTCATCTGCCATTGCCTCCATAGGCCTGTGAAAATGAGACAACAAGAGAACATGGACAGTATATTCATGTTAAGGCCATGTCTGGTCGGTGTAGAGAATGCTGTGTGTCTAGAGAAATTGAGGGACTGGTTAAAAAAATGAAGGAGGGATATGGCAGGTACAGTCAGCTGGGTGACTGGTTTGAGTGAATCCCTCGGAGTATAGGGCCAGTAGGAGTACACTCAAGAGAAAACAGGTGGGCAAAAAGGACACACAAGAGAGCTTTGGGGGGAAAGAGGTTTAAGGACAATCCAAAAAGATTCTACAAAACACTAAGGACAAAAGAGTAACCAGGCAGAGAATAGGGACGCTCAAAGACCAACAAGGCTGTCTGGAACCACAGAAGGTGGGAGAGATACTATCCGAGGATTTCATGTCAGCTTTTACTGAAAGAGGATATGGAAGCTAGAGAGTTTGGAGAAATAATTTGTGATAACTTGACAACTGTCCATATTACAGAGGAGGTTGTACTGGATGTCTTGTACATAAAGCTGAGTAAATCTGTGGGACCTGATCAGGTGTATCCCAAATGTTTGTGGGAAGTTAGGGAAGTGATTTCCGGGCCCCTCGCTGAGATATTTCTATCACCGATAGCCACAGGTGAGGTGCTGCAAGACAGGCGCCATTATTTGAGAAAGGTGATGAGGAAAGGCCAGGGAACAATACACTGGTGAGCCTGAAGTTAGTGGCAGACAAGGTGTTGGAAGGAATTCTGAAGGACAGGTTTATATGTAATTGGAAAGGCAAGAAGTGATTAGGGATAGTCAGCATGGCTTTGTACATAAATCACTAACTTGGACTTCAGAAAGACATTCAAAAAGGTTCACATAACAGACTGGTTCGCAAGTTAGACACCATGGGATACAGAGAGAACCAGCTATTTGAGTACAAATTGGGGACGGAGGGTAGTGCTTTTCGGACTGGAGGCCTGTGATGAGCAATATGGTGTAAGAATCGGTGCTAGGTCTACTGCTTTTCATCATTTATATCAATGATTTTAATGTGAATATATGAGATATAGTTAGTAGGTTTACAGTAGGCATCAAAATTGGAGGTGCACTGGACAGCAAAGAAGGTTACATCAGAGTACAATGGGACTTCAATCAAATGGGCTGAGGATTGTCAGATCGAGTTTATTTCAGATAAATGTGAGGTGCTGCATTTTGGAAAAGCAAATGGGGGCAGCAATTATACACTTAATGGGAAGGTCCAGGGGAGTGTTGCTGAACAAAGAGACCTTGGAGTGCAGGTTCATAGTTCCTTGAAAGTGGAATCATAGGCAGGGTAGTGAAGAAGGTGTTTGGTGTACTTGCCTTTACTGGTCAGTGCATTGAGTAGTGGAGTTGGGACGTCATTTTGCGGCTGCACAGCACATTGATTCAGCCACTTCTGGAATTCTGCTTTCAGTCCTGGTCTCCCTGCTATCGGAATGATATTATGAAACTTAAAAGGGTACGGAAAAGACCCGCAAAGATGTTGCCAGGGTTGAGGGTTTGAGCTATTTAGGTAGAGAGTGAACAGGCTGGGGCTGTTTTCCCTGGTGCATCAGATACAATTGTGAGGGGCATGGATAGGGTGAAATCCCAGGGTCTTATTTCCAGGATATGTGAGTCCAAAGCTTGGGGCACAGGCTTCAGGTGTGAGGGAAAAGATTGAAAAGGGATCTAAGAGGCAATGTTTCCAGCTGAACATGGTACGTGTGTGGAAGGAGCTGCCAGAGAAAGTGTGGAGGCTGGTACAATTACCCAATTATGCCTTTGAGATGTTGTATGTGATTAGCAAAAGTTTAGAAGGATATACGCCAAGAGCTGGTGGATGGGATGAGATTAATTTAGGATATCTGGTCAGCATGGACAAGTTTTGGATCGAAGGGTCTGTTTCTCTGCTGTACATCTTTATGGCACTACTAAAATTAAGATGGGTTTCTATTTTATGGAGAGTTAGCAGAAGATCAACTAATTCTTCTTGGAGCTGAGAAGGTTAGGCAGGAATTTCGACCAGGAGCAGATTTCTTTCCAGGATATTTAATTTACAGAGAGACAGAGGGAGAAATTATTAACGTCACAATTTTTGAGTAACTACCTTCAGGTAAATGGCTAATAAAATAGGTTAAAAATGTGAAGATTATTGTACTCACTAAGTTCTGAGCATCTGGAACAGTTTGTCCGCCAGCTGGATGCAGATCCAGTAGTTATTGAGAAAACGAATTTAGAATGTAACTTTTTTAAGGAAGGATTTGGAGGTCTACAGACAAATGGGAGGTGAGTTGGGATAGACTGGCACCATGTCCAGAGCGGCCAGTACAGCTGAATAGCCCCAAACCCTTGTCCTCTGTGTTACTGCCCCATTCACTGTGAAGGATGAAGCTTATCCCAGTGCAGAGTCATAGAGAGAAACAGCATGGAATTAGACCCTTTGGTCGAACTGGTCCATGCCGACCAGATATCCCAACATTTGGCACATATCCCTCTACACCCTTCCTATTCACATACCCATCCAGATGCAGAATGGTGTAACTGTACCAGCCCCCACCACTTTCCTGAACAGAAGATTCCATACAGGCACCCATCTCAGTGTGAAAAAAAGTTGCCTCTTGGGTCACTTTTAAATATTTCCACTCTCACCTTAAACCTACACCCTCTCGTTCTATACTCCCCCACCCCAGGGAAAAGACCTTGTCTATTTTTACCATCCATACTCCTCATGATTTTATAAAGCTCTATGAGGTCACCCCTCAGCATCCGATGCTCTTGGGAGGAGCCCACTCATGTCACAATGGGGCCCGGGTGATTGACAGCAGCTTCAGACCAATAGGAGAATTGGTGTGATCCTCCAGCCAATGGGAGTGAATTGGGGTGGGTCCAGCAGGCCAACACATGGCCATGAGCTGTGCAGGCACAGTGTCACGGTGAGGGGGGGGGGGGAGGGGACCTAGTGAGTGTGAAGGGAGTGGGAGAGACTGCAAAGTCTGGGGAAGAAATGGAGCTATTGTGGACTGGGAGGGTTTATAAACGCACAGTTTTAGGCTGCTAGACCTGAATTAGAAATTCCTGGTAAATTAGAACCAAAAGAACTGCGGATGCTGTAAATCTCGCACAACAACCAGAAGGTACTGGTAAAACTCAGCAGGTCTGGCAGCATCTGTGAAGAGAAATCAGAGTTAACATTTTGGATCCGCTGGCCCTTCCTCAGAACTGATGTTACTGAAAATTAATGTCGGTTTATATGCAGAAGGTAGGGGTTAAGGAGTAAATGATAGGTGGTAATATAGTCCAAGAGCAGTTGGACTAAGGAGTGGATAACGATCTGGCTGGGGGAGGGTGAATAGCTGTTTCTGGGGACTGTTCGTGGCTAACTATAGCTAATGTGTAATGGCAGGCTATGTGATAACAAGGCCTTGTGTGTGGGTTAAGAGGCTAGGGCGCTAGGACATTGGAGAGTTCAGGACGTAAAATTATTGAATTTGATACTGGGGATAGAGGTGTGCAGGGTCCCCAAGTAGAAGATGAGGTGTTGTTCTTCCAGCTTGTGTTAACGTGTGGCACTGGAAAAGCACAGCAGATCAGGCAGCATCTCAGGAACAGGAGAATCAACGTTTTCGGCATATTCCTTTTATCAGGAATGCCGGGATTGGGTGGGGTGGGAGGGAGTAAGAGGGCTGACAGATAAATAAGAAGGGTGGGTCCGGTTGGTGGGAAGGGAGCTAGGAAGGCAATAGGTAGATGTAGGTGGAGGGTAATGGAGAGAGGGTGGAGTGGATAATTGGAAAGGACGATGGACAGGTGGGACAGTTCAAGAGGGTGGTGTCGAGTTGGAGGGTTGGATCTGGGATAAGGCAGGGGAGGGGAGATGAGGAAACCTTGATTCTGTGGTTAAAGGGTCCCAATGTGGAAGATGAGGTTTTCTTTCTCCAGGCGTCGGGTGGCTGGGATTTGGTGGTGGAGGTGGCCCAGGACGTGAATGTCCTTGGCGGAGTGGGTGGGGAAGTTGAAGTGGTCGGCCACAGGATGGTGGAGTTGGTTGGTGCATGCATCCCAGAAATTTTCCCTGAAACATTCTGCAAGTTGGTGTTCTTTGTCAACTCCCCAGTAGAGAGGAGACCACATCGAAAGCAAAGGCCAGGTGAGGTGTTTGGATGCGCAGGAAAATCTCTGCTGGATGTGGAAGGGCCCTTTTGAGGTGTGGGCACAGGTTTTACACCTCTTGCAGTGGCAAATGAAGGTGCTGGGAGGGGACGGTGGGTTGGTGGGGAGCATGGATCTGACTAGAAATTCACAGGGAATGGCTTTTGAATGTAATGGAAATGTTTGAAGTGAAAGATAGTTGCTACTCATTTAAATTCTCTTAATGGGAGTAACTAGCTGAAACTAGAGAGACGTTGTGACAGGAGACCTCAGACCCGTGGAATGCTCCTCTTGTACATTGTGGGAAATAAGGGACACTTCCAGTGTCCGTGACGGCTATGTGTGCAGGATGAGTGCCCATCTGCAGCTACTGGGAAACTGCTTTTCAGACCTGGAGCTGAGAGTGGACTCACTGTGGAGCAATACTGAGAATGTTATGGGCAGCACGTTCAGTGAGTTAGTCACACTGCAGGTGAGGGTTACACAGGCAGAAAGGGAATGGGTGACCATCAGATCAACTAAAAGGCTCAGGAAGGAGTGCAGGACTCCCCAGTAATCATTCCCCCTTCTCAGACAGATATTGTGCACTGCTTGGGATTCTATAATGGGGGGAACAGGTGGGGTGGACTCTCAGGGGAAATCAGCAACAGAGAGCTCTGCTGCACAGAACGGGAGGAAGGAGAATGGCAGAGCTATAGTGACAGGGGATCCTGTAGTCAGGGTCAGAGTCAGGCGTGTCTGTGGCCACAGACATGAATCCAGGACGGTGGAATTGAACCCAGGTCCATTTATTGATGAGTGCACAGAACAATAAAGGTCAGTTTCCCAAATGCAACCTTCAGCACTTGGTCACCCTGAAGCTCGACTGTCCAGGGACTGTGCACTTGTGCTGAGCCCTTCAGAGGGCTTGAAGGAGATGGGGAGAAAACAGGAACAGGGTTGTGTTGTAGATCTACAAACTAACCGTCACCCTCCGCTTTTGGTCTCCCCCCTCTGTCTCCCACCTCCCATCGTACCTCCTCCCCACCGCAGGGAAAAGACCTTGTGTATTTACCTTATCCATGCCCCTACTGATTTTATAAACCTCTATAAGGTCACCCATCAGCCTCTAACGTTCCAGGGAAAACGGTGTATTCAGCGTCTCCCTGCAGCTCAAATCCTCCAACCCTGGCAACATGCCTGTAATACTTTTCTGACCCCTTTCAAGGTTCACAAAATTGTTTTGATAGGAAGGAGACCAGAATTGCACACAATATTCTAAGCGTGACCTAACCAATGTCCTGTACAGCCGCAGTATGACTTCCCAACTCCTATACTCCGTGCTCTGACCAATAAAGGAAAGCATACTAAACATCTTCACTAATCTATCTACCTGCGATTCTGCTTTCAAGGAGCTATGAACCTGCACTCCAAGGTCTCTTTGTTCAGCAGCACTCCCGAGAACCTTACCATTAAGTGTATACTCCCTGCTAATATTTGCTTTTCCAAAATGCAGCACCTCCCATTTATCTAAATTAAAGTCCATCTGCCATTCTCAGCACATTCAACCATCTGATCAAGATCCTGTTGTAATCTGAGGTAATCCTCTTCACTGTCCATTACACCTCCAATTTTGATGTCATCTTACTAACATTACTTCCTATATTCACATCCAAATCATTAATATAAATTATGAAAATTAGTGGATCCAGCACCGATCCTTTGTGACACCCCACTGGTCACAGGTCTCCAATCTGAAAATCAACCTTCCGCCACCACCCTCTGTATTCTATTTTTGAGCCAGTTTTGTATCCAAATGGCTAGTTCTCTCTGTATTCCTTGAGATCTAATCTTGCTAACCAGTTTCCCATGGGGAACCTTGATGAATGTCTTACTGAAGACCATGTAGTTCATCTCCACCGCTTTGCACTGTCAATCCTCTTTGTTGTTACTTCAGAAGAATTGACTCAAATTCATGAGACGTGATTTCTCACACACAATGCCATTATTAATATCCACGACTTAATTCTGTACATTGGGGTCGGTGTCACCCAGTTATAGGTGTTAATATTCTGGATGAAGTTCATGTACACCAGCTTTGTGTTAGTGACTTTGTATTGTATCTTGTTAATATCACCAACACAGGTGGGTTCCTTTGGAAAGGCAGTCCCTATATCCCTAACCCCCCTCCCATCTGCTGTGCCTCCTCCATCCCCACCGTCGACAGTAAGTGGGAGGAGCTCATGGAGTTTCCATGTGAGTGAGATTGAGAACATCTTCCCTTCTTTCCACTAGCCCACCAGGAAATGGTGGTCGTGTCCTTACCTCTGGGCCAGGAGGATCGGGTTCAGGGTTGAGTAACAGCATCTTTGAAAAGGCCCAAGCCCAAGCAACCAGGCCATACTGTCTCCCAGCTGTCCCTGCCTGAGCCTCCAAACAGAACCTTCCTGTAGTTTCTCTCCTGTTAGATTCTCCCATTGCTCAGTTTGTCCAGGATCCCCTCCTGCAGCTGCACTGCTCCTGTCCCTCACTGACCTGTCCATCCCCCAGTGTCCTCCACATTCATTCATTGTTTACAATCCCATTGTCCCAGTCCGCCAGCCCCGCCCCTTCACCCTATTGGGCAGCAGCTGCTGTCAATCACCAGGGCTCCTGTGTGATCTGGAGCATGCTCTGTAGGAAGGGAGACCAGTGCACAGGCACAGTGCTGGGCAATTGGTAGCGTATGTGCAGGCTGGGTCAGTGCCAGGAAGGGAGGCTGTGGGTGTGTGGGATTAATCTGTCATTGGCAGCTCCCTCCCTTCCTCCCTCTGAGAACAGGACCCAGGGGAATGGCCCCTCCCCCGGTATCATGACAAGTGGTCAGCGTATCAGTGTGGGGAGCATTTTGCAGAAAGTTATCAGAACTCGGGAATGTTATGGAAATGAACAAAGATGGGCCTGCAATTAAAGTTCAAACTTGATTCATTTTAGTTCAACCAGATATGATTTTGGCCAGTGTGTGCAGGATGGTTCTCATCAGAGGATGGGAGTGGGGAAAATAAATAAGAGGTTCCAGATTGTGGAAAAAAAATCAGTGCGTTCTGCCCCAGAAGGGAACCCTGAGAGGTTTGGGGAGGATTCACTAACACCCAGGAGGCTCCGAGTCAGACTCATTGATTTGACTTGATTAGATTAGATTTCCTACAGTGTGGAAACAGGCCTTTCGGCCCAACCAGCCCACACTGACCATCGGAAGAGTAACCCACCCAGACCCATTTCCCTCTGACTAATGCACCTAACACTGGGCAATTTAGCCTGGCCAATTCACCTGGCCTGTGCATCTTTGGATTGTGGGAGGAAACCGGAGCACCCGGAGGCAACCCACGCAGGCACGGGGAGAATTGAACCTGGGACCCTAGTGCTGTCATGCCACCCTTTTTTTTGGTTCTTTGTCTGCAGGCAGGAGCTAGGAAGCTGAATTCAAAGAGAGGAGAGTGAGTTAGAGCTGGGTGTGGAGGGAAGGAGTGAGGAGATTGGTTTGGATTTCAGTTCACAGAAGAGAGAAATTGTGAGACTGAGATTTAATGTTTTGGGGGAACAAAGAAACTACAATTTAATACTATAATTGTCTCATGAATTTCCATCCTGTGTTAACGGTGGTGACTTGTTTTCTCAGTTGTCGGGTACTGAACGGGCAGATTTGTGGATGAGAAATTCAAATTGAGCTTCATGTTCAGACCCGATGGTTACTTGATCCGTGCCGATCTGAATATCATTGGCCTTTTCATGTGGAAGGAAAGGGGTGTATTCTGTCCGTGGGCAAATATTTCAAATGTCAGTGTGTCTGGAAAAAATACTGAGACACAGCCAAGTCCATGTTAGTGTGGTGACTGTGGAGAGAGATTTAATTTGCTTTTAAAAGTCTGAAAAAACATGGCACATTTCCAAGGGACAATTAAGTCACAGATTTGTATGAGGATAAGTTTTAAATTAACCATGCAATCAGAAAGACACAAGGATACCTGCAGCATGGAAAATGCAATGAAAATGGAATTGTTGTAAAGGAGTTGATTCTCGATCATGGTTTTTTATCCATTAGTGTTGTCACGTCGGTTCCAGTGCCATGGGGAAATACTGGAAATGTGATGAATGTAACGTAGGTTTCAGTTATTAAACTGGAAAAAGTGCAGACGAAACTTACAAGAAGTTTTGCCAGGGCTCAGGGGTCTGAGTTATAGGGAGAGGTTGGACAAGCGAGGATTTTTGTTTTTTGTTTAGAGCAGAGGAAACAGAGGGGGGATCTTTTCTGGAAGTGTATAAGATCATGAGAGGCTTGGGTAAGGTGAATGCACTCAGTCTCTTTCCCAGGAAATCAAGGAGTGGAGGCATCAGTTGAAGGTTAGAGGAGAAAGAATAAAAGGGAAGCTGAGGGGGCAACAGGTTTACACAGAGGGTGGTATGTATATGGACTGAGCTGCCAGTGGAAGTGGTTGAGGTGGGTACATTAACAACAGGTAAAAGACATTTGGACAAATACATGGATAGCAAAGGGTCAGAAGCAGATGGGCCAAGTGCAGGGAAATGGGGTTAGTGTGGATGGACATTCTGGTCAGTTTGGGCCAAAGGGCCTGTCTCTGCTGTAGGGCTCTGACTCCAAGTCTATTTACTATTTCTCCTGCTATCTCTGGGAGCACCCTGGGATGTATTCCATCAGGGCAAAGAGACTTATCTACCTTTAGCTCCATTAGCTTGCCCAGCTCTAACGCTTTTGTGATAATGGTTATTTCTTTTTCCTCACCTTCCCCAGTTTCTTTATCAATTCTTGGCATGTTCTTCGTATCATCCACTGTGAAGACTGACTGCTGTGTACTCCTATTCCTGAACCCTGCTGGATAGGAATAACTACATTAGCAGAACTCTGAGAGGTCTTCTTTGAGTCTTTATTGATGAGACATGGCAGTTACCTGGATAGTGTACATGCAGAACACCTCCAGGCAGCATCAGGTAACTCCCCGCTTGTCCGATGTATGGCTCCCATTCTTATACCTTTGTGGTTTGTGGTTTTGAATGGATGCTGCCTCTCAGTATTCTCTCCATGGCGATGGCAGTTAAAAAGTCGAGTTCAGCTCAGCACTTTGTGGTTAAACCACATACCCCTCCCCCACGCCCCTGTGGCTCAGTGAGGTATCTGACAGGCACTTCAGTTTCAGCTGGACTGTCTGTCAGGATTCTGATGTGGAAGAACTGGTCTTAGAGCGGGGTGGGCAAAGTTTAAAAAAAAAACACACATCACCAGGTTATAGTCCAACAGGATTATTTGGAAGTACAAGCTTTAGGAATGTGCTGTGATTTTGAACTTGATCAGGATTATCTCTATTGTCACAGTTTCGTGTTTCAAAAATGACAGAGGCCATATGTTCCCCACACAATAGGTTCCCCTCTAGCAGTGCAAACTGCTATTCTGGCCCTGGGGACAGCTACTCATCACTTGTCTCCCCCAATCCCATTTAACGTTCTGCTGATCTTTAAAGTTTTTCTAATCTCCTAGTTTCTCCTTGCTCTTTGCCAATTTGTGTGTTTTCTATTTCAATTTGATAAGACTCCCTTATTTCCTGAGCCACCCAGGGCAGATTACTCCTTTTCCTACAGTCCTTCCTTTTCCCTGATATATACTTTTGCTGAGCAGTTTGAAATATCCTTTGATATTCTCCCACTGTCTGTCAACTGTCCCACCCTAAAGTCTTTGCTTCCAGTCTACATTAGCCAGCTCCTGTCCCATCCTATTGTAGTCTCCTTTGTTTAAGCACAGGATCTGGATTGGATTCAATCTTCCCGCTTTCCAACTGTATTCTAAATTCAACCATACTTATCACAAGTCTTTTATCAGATTACAAGGTGAGGGGATGTTTCCTGGGTGTTTTGGTTTTCATTATCAGAGACCTTGGCTTTGTAATAAAGTACAGGATGGATATTCACAACAGAGTATTCTGGACGGTGTGAATGTACTACACAGTCTAAAACCATAAATCACTGTCTCCCCTCAGTTTACATGATTTGGAGAATCCGATGTTGGACTGGGGTGTACAAAGTTAAAAATCACACAACACCAGGTTATAGTCCTTCAGGTTTAATTGGAAGCACACTAGATTTTGGAGCGTTGCTCCTTCATCATGATCCAATTACACCTGTTGGACTATAACCTGTTGTGTGATTTTTAACTCATCTCAGTTTAAAATTGCAAAATCATTATCTCCCACATGCTTCCTCACTATCTAAGTTTGGAACGCTAATCCACCTGACTATCCTGCTTTTTCCAAAAATCTCCTTTGGTGAAGGTGGTGAGTTTTGGATGCAGCTTTCCAGTTATTACCGTAAGAAGATGAACACTGGGCACAGGAGAGGCAATGCAGCCCTTCGAACCAGCCCCACCATTTAATACGGTGATGATTGAGCTCACCTCGGTCTCAGCTGGGTTTTCCCACCTGCTCTCTCTCACCCTTCATCTCATTGCAAATTCAACATCTGTATCTCTTCAGTAAATTTCCTCTTTGTCCTGGCATCCACTGTATTTTGAATAGGAATTCCACAGATTTACAGCACATTGAGATAGGTACATTCTTCCACAGAGAATAGAATAGAATCCCTACAGTGCAAAAACAGGGTATTCATCCATGGAGTCCACACCAATCCTATAATGAGCATCCCATTCAGACTCACCCATTCCCTGTATTTCCCATGGTTAATGGTTTAACCTGCGCATGCATGGATACTGTGGGCAATCTAGCATCGCCGATCCACTTTACCTGCACATATTTGGACTGTGAGATGAAACTGGAGCACCCAGAGGAAACCCCACAGACACGGGGAGAACATGTAAATTCCACAGGGTCGCCTAAGGCTGGAATCAAATCCAGGTCCCTGACGCTGTGAGTAAGCAATGCTAACCATTGAGCCACCTCTACTTAAAATCTGCTCCTCCTATGAACCTCCCCACCCCCCAGTTGACTGAATCTATATTCCTTACATCAGAAAATCAGGTTGTGGAAGCAGATGTCTCAGTAAAACCCAGTGACAGCCCACAGGTCCTGTCTGTCTGAATGGGGATCGTATACACAACACCCTCCAGCCCACACTTTTCATTCACTTTCTAGAGACAGGGCTCCAGTGGCTTCATGGGGACTACAACTCCCACAATCCCTGAGGCAGGGACCACGCGTGTGTACATGTACAGAATGTGGGCAGGTTTTGGAACATATGCTTTGGGTAAGTATACTTTGCGGAAAGTTTTTCACACTGGCTGGAGGAGGAATGCATCTGTTTATAGTATTGATCTGTTGGGGGTCAAAGTGTCACCACACCCATGTAGGACCACTCTCCATCCCCAATTCATTGTAATGCTGGGAATCGACCAATGGGCATCAAAGAAGAATCTGACCCATTCTCCCAGCCTGAAGGACCCTCTTCTGTCCAGGATCTGCCACCTCCCTTTCTGTTTCCTTTTGTTTCATTCTGCTGTTACATTATTGACTTGCAGCAACTGAAGGGAAAGGAAGTGAACCCAGAAAGGGTGCAGAGTCTAACCAGGGACGGGAAGTGGTGGAATGGATCTGTTTATCAGTAACTCCATGACAATGGGGAGGGTGTACACTAGGGGGTAGCAGAGTCAGAATGGTGGGAGAGAGTAAGTGGGCTGGAGGGTTACAGCTTTGGGGGAAGAAAGGGGAAAAAAAGATATTCCAAAGAAACAAGAATTGTCTGTTCTGAATTTCTAATCTGTACATATTCCTTTATACAGGGTGCTACATGGTGAAGGTTTGCAGACTGAAATCTCAAAATCATGTGCAGATTGTGATTAAGTTAACCAGCATTTGAAGAACCAAAGATGGAGAATCACTTGGCCAAAATCCTGCACACTCTCCTCACAGCATTGTCGGTCTCTGCGCCAAATGGACTGTGAATGGTTCAAGACAGCAGCTCACTACCATCTTCTCAAGGGTAACTAGAGATGGGGAATAAATGCTGGCTGAGCCAGTGATGCCCATATCCTGGAAAAGGGTTCTATCTCTCGTTGCTGAAATCCCGTTGATGTTACTGCAGGATGAAGAGGGATGCTGAGTGTATCCTCCAGGAGGCAGCACCATCACATTACCCCTGCCTACACCCACACAGTAACACTGCAACGTCACTGGAACAAAAGGCAGTGAAACCAAAGGAGGACTTAGATATAGTTCTTCGAGGAAAAGTCATCAAAGGGGATTGGAACACAGCAGGAACAGGAGACTGAGCTGGATGGTCAGCTGTTTCCCATTGAATGGTGGAGCAGGATTGAAAGGCTGAATGGCCTTCTGCTGCTATCTCCCAGGTATGTATATAGCCATGGAGCCCAGGTAGAAAGGAGTGCGCAGGGATTCTCCAGGAGATTGCACTTCCACAACAGGTTTCAGTGAGGGATGGTTTGATGGATTTTATTTAACATTTATCTTTAACACAAGGTTTGTAAATTTTGGTTTTAAAATGTTTTCGAAGTTTTTTGCACAGCAAATAAAATTAAAGAAAATAAATTAAGATGTCTGAATATAACAGTTTTAAAACTTTCAAATTCCACACAGACAGTCACCTGAGAATGGAATCAAACTGAGGTCTCTGGTGCTGTGAGGCAGCAATGCTAACCACTGAGCCACCATGCAACCATATGCAATGAGTAAAATCAGTGATACATATGCAAAGACATATTTCAAATGAACACACTCCGATATTGTCAAAGCATGTCAAATTTACATTCAATATGAATAGGTGAATGGAAAACAAAAAAAAAGAAAATTCATGAATGAACATTAATTAGAAATTTAATATGATCAAAGGTCATAACAATATTTAGACGAATTGCAATTTTTAATAACAAACGCAGGTAATTAGCTGACTAATGAATAATTGGAAGTGGCATATATTTATTTTACAAATGAAGAAAGTGACTTGTTTTACACGTTTGAAATACTGCAGAATGACAATGTATGTGTTCGAAATGTTTGAATCAAGCTCTTTTGAACAAAAAAAACTGACCATTTACGATCACTTCGCCTGATAAGTTGGAAATAGATATAGTGACCATATAGAAAATGGAGCTTAGAATGTTAACTAAAATGGCTGAAGCACATTGGCTGTATTGCCCAGCATCCTGAGCGAACAAATTGCTAATACAGCAACTTGCACAGGCTGGGTAAACATGTCCAATCCCACAGATCTGAGAATGACATAGTACCAGCACTAGGTCAAAGGGCAGCCATCAGAGGAGTACTGGTGCCTTACGGTCTAGCTGTAACACAGTAATGAGGTTTGAATGTTTACATTTAAAGAGCATCTTTGAGATTTGACTGTTGCCTTGAAAGAGCTAGAAAAATAATGGGAGTTAATGTCTGACTTTAAAGATAGTGTTAATATCTTAACCAGATGGGTGCTGGTGTCTGTGTGTTAAGATTTAGAGCATTTTTTGATGCGTAAGCTTACAATTAAGTATACTTTGATTAATATACTTTGCGATAGCTTAATGACACGGGACTTTGTATTGCGTGAGAAGTTATGTATAAATGTAACAACTTTCCCTATCAACAGTGAGAGAATCCACTCTTTAGTACCCAGTGTGGTCTAAGTGGCTTTTCTCTCCCAAGCCTTGTTAGTATATTCATATACTGATAGTCTTGAATAAAAACAGTACTGTTGAAGTGTATTAATTAAGTGGTGGTTCTCTGTTCTTGGACAGGCGTTCATAGAAAGCCAGGTAACGTGGCTGAGCTTTCACACGCCTTTTCACCTTTAAGACCACAACATTCTCAAACATTTTCCACGAATTTAGAACCAGCAGAACTAGTTAATTTCTTTTCTTCAGAACTTGAAGAGAATAAACAGCAGATACTGTGAATTAGTGATTCCATGCAAGCATTCGACTGAAGACAACATTCCTTCTTTCCAAAAATATATAACTTACAAAAATCCAAAATGTATTGTTATTTTTGAATGAAACAATGAAGAGATGTTAATTCTTTATCATTTGACTTTGTTGTATGAAAAATCCTTAAGTCTTATTGTGATTCCAAACATGATAAATCTTAGCATTGAAGTGAAATATAATTAAATGTTTCCACAGGTAAAATAAAAATTAATATTAACAATGATTGTGACATTGTACCCTGCAAAATCTTTACAGTAGTTCACGTACTGTGCCGTAATTCCACATTTGCACAATATACTGGATTGAATGAATATTAAAAATTATTAGATAACAACAACAATTAAATCGTCAAAGTCTATCAATGTATTAAGTAATAACGAGAAACCTCATTTTGCTATGGGACTGAGTGATGTCTGGAAATGAACTGGAATTAATTCAGTGAAAAGTAATTACAGTTCCCTTTATTTTAAGGCTGAGATTAAGGCTGATCATTCTAATGAGCAAACATCAGATATTTGCAATGACGTTGGATGGGAAGTCATTGGTTCTGTTGGGAGATAGGTGACCTGCAAAATAAATGCATTTTCACACTGTAGTATTAGTACTAAGAAACAATGGATTAAATTTAAATGTGAATCTTACTATATTTGTTCAAAAGGCTTTCTTAAAAATTGTGCCATTATTGAAATGACAACATCTTGACACTTAGTGTTGGACATGAAGAATTAAAATGATTCAATATTTCAAAAGCACTTTGCTGTGATGTTGATTGAATATTTATTAAGATCAGTAACCTGAGGAATAGGACCTAGTTTTATGGATTGAAGAAAACAATGAGCCATGCAGTGATTATTGAACAAGATTCTTCTTTTTTAACACAAAAATATACATTCTACAAGAATTGTGAATTTCCATCCACTGAACTCCTTGTAGAGATGTGTTACACTGATTTATATGATTAATATGATGATGAATGTTTAAACATTTGTGTCAGAATTAGGAAGAGAATCAGTAGATCATGAAAGTCAACAGGAAATTGAACAAACAATGTAGTCAACAACATGCAATTTTAATAATTTTGTCATTATTGTACAATGATGAATAACGTCAGAATAGAAACGGCAAAAACAATCGACGTGATCAAAGCTGTTCTTTTCTTACAATGAAATGAAAGCAATAATCATTTTGTAGCACACATGATTTGAAAAAGCAGTCCTTTAATATCAAACATACCTTTTTGCAAAAATGTAGGAATTTTAAGAATTTGAAATGAAGCGTTTGTTGAATTTGCAACAAAAATGGTTATAATTTGAGTTGTCTGTTGCACACAACAAAAAGCTTAAAAATTGTTAGAATGACAAAACTTTTGTTCCCAATGTTCTTGTATTACAGTCAATGTCCAGGATAAAGTAGAATTATTGGTTTAAACAATATAAATCATCGTTGATGACTGGACCTCCACCGCATCTCCTCCACTTCCCGCTCCCTCCACCGCATCTCCTCCACTTCCCGCTCCCTCCACCGCATCTCCTCCACTTCCCGCTCCTCCGCCCTTGAGCCCCG
This sequence comes from Hemiscyllium ocellatum, assembly GCF_020745735.1. NCBI lineage: Eukaryota > Metazoa > Chordata > Chondrichthyes > Orectolobiformes > Hemiscylliidae > Hemiscyllium > Hemiscyllium ocellatum. The sequence continues at coordinate 462,299 of NW_026868283.1, forward strand.
CTCCTCCAACTGCCACCAAGACAGAACCCCACTGGTTCTCACCTACCACCCCACCAACCTCCGCATACAACGTATCATCCGCCGTCATTTCCGCCACCTCCAAACGGACCCCACCACCAAGGATATATTTCCCTCCCCTCCCCTATCAGCGTTCCGCAAGGACCACTCCCTTCGTGTCTCCCTCGTCAGATCCACACCCCCCACCAACCCAACCACCACCCCCGGCACTTTCCCCTGCAACCGCAGGAAATGTATAACTTGCGCCCACACCTCCACACTCACTTCCCTCCAAGGCCCCAAGGGACCCTTCCATATCCGCCACAAGTTCACCTGTACCTCCACACACATCATCTATTGCATCCGCTGCACCCGATGTGGCCTCCTCTGTATTGGGGAGACAGGCCGCTTACTTGCGGAACGCTTCAGAGAACACCTCTGGGCCGCCCGGACCAACCAACCCAACCACCCCATGGCTCAACACTTTAACTCTCCCTCCCACTCCACCGAGGACATGCAGGTCCTTGGACTCCTCCACCGGCAGAACATAACAACACGACGGCTGGAGGAGGAGCGCCTCATCTTCCGCCTGGGAACCCTCCAACCACAAGGTATGAATTCAGATTTCTCCAGTTTCTTCCTTTCCCCTCCCCCTCAACTCAGCACCGCCCTCCTAACCTGCAATCTCCTTCCTGACCTCTCCGCCCCCACCCCACTCCGGTCTATCACCCTCACCTTGACCTCCTTCCACCTATCCCACCTCCATCGCCCCTCCCCCAAGTCCCTCCTCCCTACCTTTTATCTTAGCCTGCTTGGCTACTCTCTCTCATTCCTGATGAAGGGCTTATGCTCGAAACGTCGAATTCCCTATTCCTGAGATGCTGCCTGGCCTGCTGTGCTTTGACCAGCAACACATTTTCAGCTGAAATATAAGATATCAATTGCACTTACTGCAGGGAATAGTAGACAAATGCTTACTGTTGTTATTAGTCTCAGGAACAATAAGGTATTTACTCAGTAATCAGGTGGTGATAAGGACCTTTGTGTTGCTTTATGTGCACTGTTTTGTGTTAACATTGATTTCAATATAATTGAGGTATTTACATGAATTAGGAACAGACTGATATTTGGGTGTGAAGGATCTTATTTAAGATTAGACAATTTTAAATATTTACTAGAATTGCTGAGCAAAACACACTTAAGACATCATGCAATAAATGAGGTAAGTGAGAAATATGTAAAGTCAATTTTCAAATGAATACACCCTGATATTTTCACAGCATTTCAATCTTACATTCAACATAAATAGGTGAGTGGAAAACTAAACATTTCACACAATTCACAAACAGATCAATAACTAAAAATTGATAAATAATAGCAAGTGGCATTTGTTTATTTTACTGAAGAAGAACAATATTATTTTCTAATATTTGTAGCACTGGAGCATCAAGTTCTATGTGTTGTCCGAACTAAGCTCTTCAGAACAAAACAAAATCAATGAATATAATTCCTTTGTATATTTCATCTTTATGACTGCAACATTCTCAAATATTTTCCGAGGAATATTGATTGAGTGGAATTAGATACATTCTGTTATTAGTGACCTGAAGAAAGTAAATAACAAATACTGTGATTATTGGAATTAACAACAGATGGAAGCATATCGAATATTGATTTGAAAGACAATTCAATTGATTCTTAGATATTTTCGAATCAGAATTCTGTACAAGGTGGGAATTGAAACTGTGCCTACTGGTGTGGTAGCAGAGACAGTAACAGAGCTGCACAAGATTCCTTCATAACGTTCCCAACCATAATGGGCATGGCGACAATCACATGCTTGTTACAAATTCTAAGCTAAAGTGTTGTGTAATTACTGTAATTGATAATTGTTTCTAAAATCCTGATATATAAATTGGCTTAATATTTTGAATGCACTTTGCTCTGATGTCGATTGTATATTCGTTAATACTAATAAACTGAAAATTAACATGGAAAAGGTGGCTTTAATAATTAAAAAACACTCAGCAACAATTGATTTTTTTTTTGTAGAGTCATGTCTATTTAATTAATGTAACTTTTACCATGACAAATGTTTAGACATTTATGTCAGAATTAGGAAGACAATAATTAGGCCAGGAAAGTGAGTATTATTGTGAAGGAAAGGTCGTGTTAATGACGTTTGGTCCCAGAAGTCATTTTGTACCAAATGACTGATAATTGTGGGATTATTGTTCATTGAAAATTAATGTTGGAAGAAAAAGAAACTATCTCAACATTTCAAAAGCCGTTTTTTTTTCTTCTTATGAAATTAAATAAATAGTGGCTTGGAGGTCATAGGATTTGAAAAATAGAAGCAGCCATTTAATATGAGATTTGAGCTGAAGAATCGTTCTTTCACCCCAGTGTAGTGTTTCCAATAAATTAAAATTTAGTGTTAGTTGAACTAAAGAACAAATGGATGTACCTACATTGTTTTCTTGCACACAAAAGAAGTAAAACAATTTTAACATGGAAATTATATTGCTCTGAAGGTAATAATTTCACACAAAGTAAGTGTTTGTATTGAATTGAAGTGTCATCATAGCTGCAGGAGTGTTTTCCACTGAATGAAGACTCAGAAGGCAGGCAGAACTCTGGGAAGTGGGAGATGTTTATCTATGCTGCAACCAGTTAACATAGAACATAGAATATTACAGCACAGTACAGGCCCTCTGGCCCTCGATGTTGCGCCGACCTGTCATACCAATCTGAAGCCCATCCAATCTACACTATTCCATGTACGTCCATATGCTTGTCCAATGACAACTTAAATGTACTTAAAGTTGACAAATCTACTACAGTTGCAGGCAAAGCATTCCATAGGAGTAAGTGAGGACTGCAGATGCTGGAGATCAGAGCTGAAAATGTGTTGCTGGAAAAGCGCAGCAGGTCAGGCAGCATCCAAGGAACAGGGGAATCGACGTTTCGGGCATAAGCCCTTCTTCAGGAATGAGGAAAGTCTGTCCAGCAGGCTAAGATAAAAGGTAGGGAGGAGTGACTTGGGGGAGGGGCGTTGGAAATGCGATAGGTGGAAGAAGGTCAAGGTGAGGGTATAAGGCCGGAGTGGGGTGGGGGCGGAGAGGTCAGGAAAAAGATTGCAGGTTAGGAAGGTGGTTCTGAGTTCGAGGGATTTGACTGAGACAAGGTGGGGAGAGGGGAAATGAGGAAACTGGAGAAATCTGATTTAATCCCTTGTGGTTGGAAGGTTCCAAGGCAGAAGATGAGGCGCTCTTCCTCCAACTGTCGTGTTGCTATGGTCTGGCGATAGAGGAGTCAAAGGACCTACATGTCCTTGGTGGAGTGGGAGGGGCAGTTGAACTGTTGAGCCACGACGTGGTTGGGTTGGTTGGTCCGGGTGTCCCAGAGGTGTTCTCTGAAATGTTCCGCAAGTAGGCGGCCTGTCTCCCCAGTATCGAGGAGGCCACATCAGGTGCAGTGGATGCAATAAATGATGTGGGTGGAGATGCAGGTGAATTTGTGGCGGATATGGAAGGATCCCTTGGGGCCTTGGAGGGAAGTAAGGGGGGAGGTGTGGGCGCACGTTTTGCATTTCTTGCAATTTCAGGGGAAGGTGCCGGGAGTGGAGGTTGGGTTGGTGGGGGTGTGGACCTGACGAGGGAGTCACGGAGGGAGTGGTCTTTTCGGAACGCTGATAGGGGAGGGGAGGGAAATATATCCCTGGTGGTGGGATCGTTTGGAGGTGGCGAAAAAGCATTCCATACCGTTACTACTCTGAGTGAAGAAACTACCTCTCACATCTGTCCTATATCTATCACCCCTCAAGTTAAAGTTATGCTCCCTTGTGCTCCCCATTACTATACTTGGAAAAACGCTCTCCCTGTCCTCCCCATCTAACCCTCTGATTATCTTATTTGTCTCTATTAAGTCACCTCTCAACCTTCTTCTCTCCAACTAAAACAGCCTCAACTCCCTCAGCCTTTCCTCGTAAGACCTTCCCTCCATACCAGGCAACATCCTAGTAAATCTCCTCAGCACTCTTTCCAAAGCTTCCACATCCTTTTTATAATGTGGTGACCAGAACTGTACACAATACTCCAAGTGTGGCCGCACCAGAGCTTTGTACAGCTGCAGCATAACCTCATGGTTCCAGAACTCGATCCCTCTATTAATAAAAGCTAAAACACTGTATGCCTTCTTAACAACCCTGTCAACCTAGGTGGCAAATTTCAAGGATCTGTGTTCCTGGACACTGAGATCTCTCTGCTCATCGACACTACCAAGAATCTTACCATTAGCCCAGTTACTCCAACCAAAGTGAATCACCTCACACTTATCCACATTAAATTCCATTTGCCACCTCTCAGCCCAGCTCTGAAGCTTATCTATGTCTCTCTGTAACCTACAGCATCCTTTGTCAATATCCACAACTCCACTGACCTTACAGTCATCTGCAAATTTACTAACCCACCCTTCTACGCCCTCATCCAGGTCGTTTATAAAAATGACGAACACCAGTGGACCCAACACCGACCCTTGCGGTACACCACTGGTAACTGGACTCCAGGATGAACATTTCCCATCAACCACCACTCTCTGTCTTCTTTCAGCAAGGCAATTACTGTTCCAAACTGCTGTATCTCCCACAATCCCATTCCTCTGCAGTTTGTACAATAGCCTACTGTCGGGGACCTTTTTGAATGCTTTGCAGGGATCATCCCCCAAGGCCAATCTCAGAATGTAGGTCCATGACACACTGTAAAGTGTACAGTAAAAAGCAGTAATTTTACACACTTGCTGTATTACAATGGCCACATGCAATGTGGTTACAGTCCTTCCCTCCTTATACAGACACCCGATCCTGTAGAACACCTAATCTCAGATGGACATTGTTATGGATAGCCCCAGCTTCCTATTGTTTCATGATGTTTAAAAGGTCCTAAAATCTCCCGGCATTGGTATCTCTCAATGTATCTTATTTCTTCAGTTTACAAAGTTAATTATTACACTCCTTCCAGCCTCGCACTCTGCCTTGTCCACAATTCTCAAGAATCTGCAATTAGAAGTTTTTTTTAATGTTCTGAGCAACTTTAAAATAGTAACTGTTTCTGACAAATGAACCCTGTCTGTTGCCCTGATAGCTGCTGTGAAAGTTAACTGGGCTGTATCCTGCAGCTGGTGTTTATTCATTCACTGGGACAATTATTCTTTCGTTAATGAAGGTCAGGGTTGGTCGTTTTTCTGTATCTGGCATGTTCTTATTACTGTCTGGAATATAACTGTCTGGACTGGCATACTGATGGACTTGGAGTAGGATTTTACAAAAGATTATTTTCTTTCATCAAGATTGGAACAAACTGTTAGTTTATCTCTCCTCCGCCATCTTGTGTTCTAATTCTAAAGCAGGTTGCGTCTTTTTGTGTGTCGGACATTTTGTATGAGCCAACATAGGCCATTCTATTCCAGATGGGGCAGGGCACTCCTACAACAGCAAATCACCAGGATTTCAGTATTAAAATATAAATCTGCATTCGCTACCATTAGGGAACAATACCGTGTAATATGCCTACATCACTGAGACTTAATTCCACACTTAAAGCCAAATATACTGGATTTTATCAGTGATTAAATATTAGATATAAGGAAAAATTTGTCTTAAAACAGGTCACTGCAAACTTAAAATAATTAGAAACTTCATATTGCGATCTGTAACATGTAGATATGAACATTAATTATTGGAGTCTAAAACAATTAGACGTATCTTCATTTTAATGCCAAATATTAATCCAATGATTTCTGTGAACATTCAAATGAGAAGGCATCAGATATTTCCTGTGAGTGTTGGATGAGGAATCATTGCTTGGTTCATGGATGTGTTGACCTGTAAAAAAGATCCATTTTCCTTTGTAAAATTGGCATGAAGAAATAATGGTTTAAATTGAAATGTGAATCTCATGATATTTGTTGCTAAACTTAAACAGAATTATTGTGTGATGTTGGTCTAACAATGAATTGGTAATTTATTTTAGAATGCTGACACATTAAATGATTCAATATTTCCAAACGAGTTTGCTCTGATATCGATGACACAGTAATTAGTATCAGTGAGCTGAGAACTAGAATGCTGGCATGATGGTTTGGAAATTACATTCGATATGCAGCGATTATTGATCAGAACTGTTTTGTCATTCAACATTCTCAGATACTCCTGCAATCTGTACTTGCTGTCTCAGCTTTTCTTCTGTAGAAATACAATATATAATCCATTCAATTTTCCATGTCATCAATATTCAGACATTTGTGTCAGCATTACAAAGAAAATAAATCGATAAGGAACATGGTTATTATAGCGAAATATAGTCAACGGCATTTATAGAGGAAATGTTTCAATCGTGTCTCTGAGTAAACACGTGAAAAGGTTTAATGGGGATCTGTTCACAATGTACTTAGCCACAATTACATTTTCTTAACATGATGACTGGAGGGAACTTATCAGAAAACTCGCCTATATTTAGGAATTCCTTTATCCCGATACATGTTACTATCAGCATCCTCAGTCACAAATAATGAAGTATGATTATTGGCATGGGAACATGTTGTGTGTAAATTATAAGAAGGTATCTATTGCATATCTTTGGGATGATGTGATAGCGTGATGCCTGCTGTGTTTACTTATCCTGAGAACAATATGAAACTGACAAAAGGTTTTTCACTGAACAATTATCAGGTGGCCTTGAAGACCATCTTATGGCTTTATGTGCAGTGATTACTTTGAGTTCAAGACCTTTGACATATTTTCCATGATTTGGAAAATGATTAGATTACTTACAGTGTGGAAACAGGCCCTTTGGCCCAACATGTCCACACGGACCTACTGAAGCGCAACCCACCCAGACCCATTCCCTTACATTTACTCCTTCACCTAACACTACGGGCAATTTAACATGGCCAATTCACCTAACCTGCACATTTTTGGACTGTAGGAGGAAACCGGAGCACGCCCACGCAGACACGGGGAGAATGTGCAAACTCCACACAGACAGTCACCTGAGGTGGGCACTGAACCCAGGTCTCTGGTACTGTGAGGCAGCAGTGCTAACCACTGTGCCACCGCGCCGCCTAATGATTAATAACTTTATGACAAATGTCTACATGTGGTTATTAGCTGGATTCAAAGCATTCAATGTGTTGGTGCCAAAATCCTTCATTGTTGACATTTTCAAGAGGGGTATATAATGCTCAGGCATTGGCTGGAAGTCAAGGTGTAAGAAAATTTGGGTCATCCTGGAACTGATTGATTCTCGCTGCTGTTTGACTTAGTTTGATTAATTTTGTGTTTGTCCTGATTTATCTGGCTGTAGGTGAATTTAGAATGTATAATTTCTGTCCAAGGGTCACTTCACATCACTGGAGAGTGAAAATATAGTTCACATACCGTGATAACAATGAATTGATAATTAAATTTTGTGTTTTAACAGATAAAATGATTTATGTTTTCCAGTAGTTGTTAGATATTGATTAGATATTTATTAAAATAGATAAACTGAGAATTGTATTCCTGTTGCAGGATTGTTGAATTGTTAAAAGGTACATACGTAGAGTGTTTTTGGAATGATTTGGTGGGGCCAGTGTTGGATTGGGCTGTACAAAGTTTAAAAAATCAAGCACCATCAGGTTATGAACCAACAGGTTTATGTTGAAGAACTAGCTTTCAGAGCGCTGCTCCTTCATCAGTTGGTTGAAGGAGCAGCACTCCGAAAGCTAGCGCTTCCAAATAAACCTGTTGGACTATAACCTGGTTTTGTGTGATTTTTTAACTTTGTTTTTTGGAAGGAATTGTTTTTTTCATTCAAATATGCAGGCTGTTCAAGAATTCTATCTAGCCTTCCATGGCTTTCTTTTAGAGACCACACATTTATAGATTAGATTAGATTAGATTACTTACAGTGTGGAAACGGGCCCTTTGGCCCAACAAGTCCACACTGACCCTCCGAAGAGCAACCCACCCACACTCATTTCCCTACATTTACTCCTTCACCTAAAACTACGGGCAATTTAGTATGGTCAATTCACCTAACCTGTACATTTTTTGGACTGCGGGAGGAAACCGGAGCACCCGGAAGAAACCCACACAGACAGGGGGGGGATGTGCAAATTTCACACAGACAGTTGCCTGAGGTGGAAATTGAACCAGGGCCCCTGGCGCTGTGAGGCAGCAGTGCCACCATGCTGCCCACAATTCATATAATCTTCACTGTAATCAGTATTTCAAATTTGCATCAGATTTAAGATGGAAATGAGGACCAATTAACGAGTCCTTCCATGAATGGAAAACACAGTAAATTGAATTTACAGAAACAAATTCAAGATTGGTCCAAATAAGCAAATAAATACTTTGAATGGAAATGATCCGAAAATGTTTACATCTACATTTGAACTAAGTCAAATGACTCTTCTTTTGAAATAATTGGACTGAAAACCTGTTTGAAAACATGTACAAATCAGGACAATTGACAAGTCTTGCTGTTAGTGCTCTTGGCCAATCGTAATAAAGAATAAATACTACTTTGAGTAACAAGTATCATGTGTAATTGCTGGGCTGAAAAGTAAGAGGATAGCTTTTGTATTTATTGGCAAGAATTATAACCAAAAGTTTACTGTGGTTACTGCACTCAGTAACAATAAGATCAATGGCTGTTAGAATCCTTGGCCACTCATAATGAAGAATAAACACTGCTGTGAGCAATACATCTCTTGGATAATTACAGAACAGAAATTTCAGAAGACACTCATTGTATTTACTGGAGGGAATGATAATCAGATGCTTACTGTGGTGATTGATCTCAGGAACAATAAAACAGTTACTCAGATTATTCCACTGAACAGTAATTAAATTATCATGAGACCATTGTCTGGCTTTATGAATAGTGTTTTGTGTGAGCATTGACTTCAATAACATTGCCATAGTATACAAATCTACAGGTTAGGTGAGTTGGCCATGCTAAATTGCCCATAGTGTTCACGGATGTGTAGGTTAGGTGCATTAGTCAGGGGAAATGTCGAGAAATAGAGCAAGGGAATGTGTCTGGGTGGGTTACTCTTCGGAGGGTCCGTGTGGACTTGTTGAGCCAACTATCCTGTTTCAACACTGTAGGGATTCTATGACTCTATGATTCTTTGATTTAGGAATAGATTGATAAGCGAGTGCTAAAGATACTATTTAAAGTCAACAAATTTTTTATGTTGAGTAGAATTGCTTAGCAAAATGCATTGAAGCCATCATACACAAAGTGAGATAAGTGGAAGTAGTAAGGTATTTTGATTAAATAAAATGAATGTTATTATTTAGATATTTTAAATTTGAAAAACTACAGTGTCCTCAAATCTAAAATTTAGAGACAATGTAATGTGATACATACATTTATTAATAACCTGAAGATAACAAACTGCAGATTCTGTGATTATTGGAATGAACAACAGACAGAGCAAATCCAAAATTGGATTGAAAAGCAATTCAAACTCTGATAGATATTTTCTAATCACCATTCTAAGCTGTTTTGGTGCATCTCTGTTGAAGGTGGGAACTCAACGCACACTTCCTGGTCTCGTGGGAGACACTCTACTGGAGCTCCACAGGTTCCTTTCATTATGTTCCCACCAAGGAAGGGTGGGATTATAATTAATTGTGATTACTTAAATGAAAATTAACCAGTGTTCACTCCGATAATTGGGCTGGGAATTAATTCGACTGTTTCTATGCAATGGACTGAGAATGAAATGGTAATTCACAATAATGATGGTACTAAGTATATAGGCTCTTACGTAAAAATTACTATCGTGACAATTGAAGGAATAATAAATAGATATATCATGCGCTTATTGTAAATTCATGAAAAATACAACTGCTGAATATATTTAAAGCATTTTTTCTGATAATGAAAAGATAATTAGAATGCTTAGCAGCAGATGGAATCACCAAAACAAAAAATATTCATTGCGACTATTCAGCTGCAGGCAGCTCCCCTTCCTTCCACAAATGTACAACTTCCAACAATTCAAAATGTACTCTGATTGATAAATGGAAGAACAAACACATGTAAGTTTTTTTTTCGTGTTTACAAAAAAAGCCACGAATTTGAATATTTTTAGCTTTAAATTATTTAACCCTTGCTGGGATCAGAAATACAATAAACCTTCACGTTGAAGAAAAATATAATCAAATCAAATCAAAATATACATCGATATTCACAATAATTGGGAGAGTGAACATTGCAATATCTTTCCATCAGTTGATGTACTGAGCCATAATTCCACTTTTATATCCCTTACTGGGTTGATCAATTATTAGATATTAGCAATAACTAAATTATTAATATGCTGTCAGTGAACTGAATATTAAAGAGAAATCTCACATTGCTGTTTGAACATACAATGTGCCGAAATAAATAGTAATTATTGGCAAAATGTCATTAGATATCTCTGAATCGATGAGGCTGTGGTTACTTTGGTTGTTGAAATGAGTGACATTCAGATATTTCCAATGAGCATTGGATGGAAAGTCAATATTTTTGGTGTAGACTTGAAAAAAACATTATTGGAGTATTGGCAATAAGAAATATAGGATTAAATTATGATGTGCATCTCACCTTACCGAATATTTTCAAGTTTTCTAAAAGGTTTCTAGCCCAATCATCAGTTTAAAAGGGGTCATTTTGGTTCAGCAGATCAGTAACTGCAAACATTTTCAACACATCTCCATCAAAGCTGATAATTCAGAAAAAAATACCAAAGCATTACCTGTGCAAATGACAAACTTTATCTTTAGATTAGAGTCAAGTTCATTCTCTACTTATTTTATTCCTATTTTGACACAAGTGACTGAATATTGATTAGATTAAATGTCATATGTGTTAGACATGAGTTTTCTCTCAAAGATCTGTGCAACACAGGAATGGGCCCTTTGGCCCATAACGTTGTGCTGAACATAATGCAAAATAAACTCACCCCTTCTGTCTACCCCTGGTCCATATCCTTCCAAATTATCTAAACGAACATTTAAAAAGCCCTAATGTATCTGCCTCTACCACCAACCCTGGAAGTTCATTCCAGATACCTACCACTCCCTTTGTAAAAAACAAATTGCCCCTCACATGCCCCTTGAACTGTCTCCCCTAACCTTAAACGCATGTCACATGCTTTTGACGTTTCAACTCTGGGAAAAACATTTTGACTGTCAACCCTATTTACGTATCTTCTGATTGTATAGACTTGCATCAATTCTTGCCCCATCCTCCGCCACTCTACAAAAAAGCAACCTGAATCTTTCTCAGGTCTCTAAATCCAGGCAGCATCCCGGTAAACGCCCTCTGTACCTCTCCAAAGCCTCCATACCCGTCCTATAATGTGGCGAACAGAAGTGAATACAATACTTTAAGTATGCCTTATCCAAAGTCTTATAAAGTTGCAACATGCCATCCTGACTCTTGTAACCAGTTTCTTAGATTAGACTTACAGTGTGGAAACAGGCCCTTCGGCCCAACAAGTCCACACCGACCCGCCGAAGCGCAACCCACCTAACACTACGGGCAATTTAGCATGGCCAATTCACCTGACCCGCACATCTTTGTGACTGTGGGAGGAAACCGGAGCACCCGGAGGAAACCCACGCAGACACGGGAGAAAGTGCAAACTCCACACAGTCAGTCACCTGAGTCGGGAATTGAACCCGGGTCTCTGGTGCTGTGAGGCAGCAGTGCTAACCACTGTGCCACCGTGCCGCCCAGACCAATTTCCTGACCAATAAAGGCAAGCATGCCATTTGCCTTCCTGACCACCCTATCTACTTACATGGTCACGTTCAGGGAACCATGGTCTTGAATGCCAAGATCCCTTTCGAACAACAAAGCTGTTCAGGGTCCTGCCATTACCTACTTTTCCTTAATATTTGAGCTCCCAAAATGAAACACCTCACAGTTGTATGGATTAAACTTTGCCTTTAATTTCTCTGCCCATATCTACAATTTATCTTTTTCCTGCTGCATTCTTTGAAACCCTCTACATTATCCACAACTGCACTGAACTTTCTATCATCTGCAAACTTATTAACTCACCAAATTAGATTTTAATCCATGTCACTTGCATATATTTGTACCTCAAACAGAAGGGTTCCAGTGCAGAATCTTGTGAGAAAAAGACAGAAAATGAGGAAAATGCAGAATTCTTGAATAAATGAGATTTCTTTCAATGACAAAACTATTCTGATGAACAATCTCTAAATGTGTGATTTTTGTTTTGAAGTTAACCCAATATTTTAATTCTCAGTTTACTGATCTTATTGAATATCTAGTACAAACTGCTTCGAAAATATTGAAGCATTTTAAGTGTTGATTTCTAACATTAATTATTCTTTAATTGTAATTTCAATTATCACGCTATCATGAGAGTTGAATCTATTATTTCTTAGTGCCAGTATCATGATGAAATATTTACACTCGTTTCAGGTCAACACACCTGCAATCAAGCAAAGTTTTCTCACTCAACACTCATAGTAACTATCTCATTCTCTTTCATTTGAATTCTCATTTTAATTAAATGATCATTAATCAGTCTTATCAATTAAGAGATGGCTAACTAGTTTCACATCAATATTTCAGTTCTTTCCAACATATTGCACAATTACATTGCAATAAGGGTTTTCTCATCATTCTTAATTTTGTTATCAGCGATTTTTGTTTCTGATTTCCAGTATCCACAGTTTTTTGCGTTCTTGTATTGATTGTATTTCATTTCAATGCTAACATTTCTATATTTCTGATTATTACAATAAGAGCTAAGTATTTTTCATGTTAAACATTGTATTAATTTCACGTGTTTCTTGTGTACACAAACCAGAATTCACAAATGTTTGCTCTATTCTTTTACAATAAATCTTGAATTCTTAGAAATCACAATTTTGTGAAAATGAGGGAAATTATCTTTTGCTTAATAGTCACAATGAATGACTAATGCTTTATTTCCAAGTCATGTGCATAATAAAGCAGTTTAACTTTGAGTACATAAATAACTGCTTCAAACATATTTAATTAGTTGATTATCGTGAGATTTATATTTATTTCAGATCATTGTCGCTTTGTTGCAACATTTTTAGAAATTACTAATTCCTTTTATCGGTCCATTACACACTGGAATTGTCGAATACAACCCAGTCTGATTATCACAATAAATATTTGACCAGTTTTCCCTGTGAGTAACGACAGTCAGTATGTGAGTATAGTCCTGCCCTTCTTGCATAGGAAGGGCTCTGGTAATGTCTGTACTGAAAGACCAGGAGGTATGGGTTCAATTCCAACCTTCAACAGAGATGTGTCAAAGCACCTCAGAGTTGATTAGAAAATAACTAAGTGTCTACTGAATTGTTTTTCAATCCAACATTTTCTCAACTTGTATCTGTTGTTCATTGTAACATTCACAATATCTTGAATTTATTTGCTTCCGGTCACTGACTAAACCATGAATGCTATTATGCTGCTTCGAAGTACCTCTCAACTTTTAATAACTTTACAGTCATAAAGATTCTACAGTGTAAATTACATTTAAGGTAAGGGGGAACGATTTAAAAGGGATCTGAGGGGCAACTTTTTTCACAAAGTGTGTTTGGCTCACATGGAATGAGCTGTGAGAGGAAAGGCGGGGCTGGTACAATTATAACATCTAAAAGACTTTTGGACAGTTAAATGGATAGAAAACGTCCAGCAGGATACGGAAGAAAATGGGGCTAGTTTAGTTTAGGGAACCTGGCCGGGCTGCCTGAATGGCCTGTTTCCGTGCTGTATCAAGCTAGCATTGTACAATTCAAACTTGACTGCGATGGGTAAAGAACAAATGTGTGTTAATTCTATTTTGTGTTCATAAAAAAGTGACATGAATTTTAAATAATTTTGTCACGAGAAATAGTTCACTCTTATTGTGATCAGAAATACAATGAATGTGAGCATTGAAGTCAAATATAATTAAAACAATTCAACTGTGTTTATACGGTTAAAATAAAAATTGATATTCACAATCATTGTGAGTTTGTACACTGCCATATCTTCACATTACTTCATGTACTGAGCCATTATTACACATTTATACCCCCGACTGAACTGAACAATAATTAGATGTTAGCAACACTTAGATTTTCAAAATCTATCAGTGCACCGTGAAGAAGGAGAAATTGATGTAATTTTATCCTGATCGATGATCCAACATTTGTGTCTGAATCAGGAAGAGAGTAAGGAGATAACCAAAGTGAATGTCAGAGTGACCACAAGATACAGTACATGACATTTGATAGAAAAAGGAATTTGCATAATCTCATGGTTATTGAACGTTAATAATTAATTCCCTCCGCAGGAACTGAAGCAGTCCAAGTCCAAGTACAACAAGATCTGGACAATATCCAGGTTTGGGCTGACAAGGGGCAAGTAACATACATCCCACACAAATGCAGGCAATGACCATCACGGATAAGAAATAACCTAACCACCATCCCTTGACATTCGATGGTGTTGCCATCACTGAACACCCACTATCAACATCCTGGGAATAATCATTGAACAGAAACTGAATGGTCTCACCACATAACCACAGTGGCTACAAGAGTAATTTAACTGCTGTCTCCTGAAAGCCTGTCCAACAGCTACCAGACACAAGTCAGGAGTGTGATGGAATACTCCCCACTTGCCTGGATAATATTGCCCTAACAACACTCAAGAAACTTGATACCATCTGGAACAAAGCAGCCTGCTTGACTGGCACAGCATCCACAAGTATCCACCCCCCACCACCACTGATGCTCCGTAGCAGCAGTGTATACTATCTACAAGATGCACTGCAGGAATTCACTAACCAGCATCTTTCAAACCCATGGCCACTTCCATTGAGAAGGACAAGGGCAGCAGCTAGATGGAAAGACAACTCCCTTCAAGTTCCCCGATAAGGTACTAATCACCCTGAATTGGTAATATATAGCTGTTCCTTCACTGTCGCTGGGTCAAAATCCTGGAAATCCCCACCCCAAGGTATTACATAGAACATAGAACATAGAAAAATACAGCACAGTACAGGCCCTTCGGCCCTCGATGTTGCGCCGACCAAAGCTTACCTAACCTACACTAGCCCAATAACCTCCATATGCTTATCCAATGCCCGCTTAAATGACCATAAAGAGGGAGAGTCCACCACTGCTACTGGCAGGGCATTCCATGAACTCACAACCCGCTGAGTAAAGAATCTACCCCTAACATCTGTCCCATACCTACCACCCCTTAATTTAAAGCTGTGTCCCCTAGTAACAGCTGACTCCATTAGCGGAAAAAGATTCTCACTGTTAACCCTATCTAAACCCCTAATCATCTTGTACACCTCTATCAAATCTCCCCTAAACCTTCTTTTCTCCAATGAGAACAGACCCAAGTGCCTCAGCCTTTCCTCACAGTATTGTGCTGTATACCCACAGCAGGTAGAGTGCAGCGGCTCAAGAAGACAGCTCACCACCAATTTCTCAAGGGCAACTAGGGACGGGCAATAAATGCTGGGCCCAGCCAGTGACACCCACATCACATCAAATAAATATTATTATAATGTCTGCAAGATCAAAACAGCTCCACGCTGTCCTAGCTGCAATCTCTGCCCCTTATTGAAAAAGATAAAAGAATCTGACCTTGCTCAACTTTCTCATCAAAACCAAGTACAGTATTCACCCCAGCCCTCTCTTATATGAACCAGCAGCATTTCCACCACCAACAGTAGATCCTCTTAAAATATTTTGTCAGTAACTTTTAATTAACTGGTTACTACAATCACAATGCAATCTCTACAAACAGACCAAATACCTTTTATGCAACAACAAATGTTCTAACAACTTTTCTCGATCTCTGTCATTCTTTTTAGTTAGCTGTGGTAGGGAGGGATGGAAACATGACAGTGATGTAAGATATATGTAATACAGTGAGACAGGGAAGCTAGTATGGCTCATGTTGACTCTTAGACCCCACACAGTGAAGCAACACATTCACTGCATAATAAACATAACATTTCAACCCCACTCACACCCGGAGTGACAAAAATAAAATGTGGATCGGTTGGACAGGATAGGTTTGTTACAGTTAGAGTTTGGGAGAGTGAGGGGTGACATGACTGAAGTATCTAACATCTTGAACGGTTTGATAAGGTGGATGTGGAAAGGATGTTTCCACTTGTGGGTCATTCCTGAACTAGAGGGAACTGCTTTAAAATTGGGTTCACCCTTTCAGGACAGCGATGATGATATTTGTTTCCCATCAGAGGGCTGTGCAAATTTGCAACTCTCTGCCCCAGAAGGTGGGCTCACTTAGTATTTTTAAGACACAAGTTGATAGATTCTTGTGAAGGGACGTTGGGGGGAGATGAAGACAAATCACGAACAAATCAGGCCTGGTCTTAATGAATGGTTGGGCAGGCTCGAGGGGCCGAATGGTCACCTTCTGCTTCTCTCACACAAAATCCCAACACTGAGATCTTTGTTTAAAATTCATTCACTGGATGTAGGTGCCACTGGCTGTGGGCAGCATTCATTACCCAGAGAGCAGGTAAGAGCCAACCACATTGCTGTGGGTCAGGAGTCACATGTAGGCCAGACCAGGTCAGGATGGCAGCTTCCTTCCTGAAAGGGCATTACTGAACCAGATGGGTATTTCCTGACAATGGAGAATAATTTCATCAATAGACTCATAATGCTAGATGATTATTAAATTCAAGTTCCCCGTCTGTCATGGTGGGATTTGAATGAGGGACCCCAGAATATTCGCTGGGTCTCTGCATTAACAGTTCAGCAATGATACCACAGGACTGTTCCCGAGCTACAAAGGATGGAAACCAAACACTTGATCAAACAGGGAGAATTAAGGAGTGTTGAAGGGAATGGGGGAAGAGAATGACCAAGTTTAGGTTCAAGGCAACTGAAACTAAAACCACCAACAGGGAGGAGAACAAAGTAAGAAACCCTCACACAGCTGGAATTGGATAAGTGCAGATACCCCAGGGAGGTGTGGAACTACGCAGGGAGGACAGGGTGAAGGCACGGGTAGGTTTAAAAGTAGTGAACCAAATTTTGAAAATATCTTTCCGAACATAATGTAGATCAGGTTAAAACTGAGGAAGGTGTCTGACACAACTTGCTGCAAGGACACAGACAGTAGAATCTGAGGTGACCATGAGGTGATGGAGGTAGAATGTGGGAGACAAGCTGGGACTGTATTGGAATAGTCATGGTGAGAGGGGACGAATGCTGGATGCAGGGTTTCAGCAGCTGATGGACTGACGCTGAGGTGAGCCATCGGAAACTGAGCAAGTGAGCACCATCTAATAGGACAGAGAAACTGGTCCATCAGCCTGGAACTGACTGACCACGTGGCTGTCAGTGACTCCAACACAAGTGAATGGAAACATTGCTCAGAGCCTGTTTCTGTAACATTCAACACAACCAGGAAATGGAAGTGAATAATGAGCTGAAAACAAGGCCCTGCTTTGTTAGAGTCTAAACTATTCAATGTTCAGTTACTGAACATTATTGATTCACAGAATATTCTAACCTGCACAATCACAGTAAAAGGGGAAAGTAAACAACATTCTTGGCAAAGACGTAATGAAGCTACTGCTTGTATAAAAACAGCTGAGAACAAAAGGGCTGAATCCTCCACAAACTGACAAACACAGATACCATCGGTTTATAGATAGACAATGAAATTCTTCAGAAAAACCCTTCCCTGCCGATGGTGTGTGAACTGCCACTTATTTCCTTTGAAAAGAGTCTCTGTTTCCCCTCAGAAAAGCAGGTGTGTCGCGCACTTACAGACTGACTTACAGACAAAGGAAACCTGATCTGAGACTCGCAGGTTAATGAAGCTATTAGTGACAGTCCATTGCACACAACAAGAGCTTAGACCACAACAGATTCTAGTGAAACCAACAATGCAATGAAAAAGGTGAATTAGTCTTTATAATCATGCAGCCTCTCTCAATCAAATAATCCCAGTCAACTTCCAAACATTTTTAAACTATTAATACAAATGTATACATATTTATTTCCTTCCCTAATTTCCTCCAAAAATATATCTAATTATTCACTTCAAAGTACATTTTAAATGGTCAATTCATAATCACAATTCATTTCCAATTATTCTGAGAGCAAAACAACTTGCAAACTAAAATAGTTTTCACGTCAATAATGACACTGGAAACTTTATGTAGTTTAACCACATTTCCAAATATTGTTTTGGTTCATTATTGTAGTGAAGCTAAAATTAAAGTCTATTTATTTTCTCTGATATCCTTCCATTACTTTATTCCCTAATAACAATGCCCATGGTGTAATGGGTGACAAACATTAAAATAAAATCGAATTTTCATTGCAAGAACTGGTACAAATGATCACATATTATTCAGTTCATTCATTGTCGTTGACGTTAGAAGTTATTTTCACTGTATGATCATGTTAAATTCACTTAAATAATCACAGTACAATTCTCACCTCTATAGATCTGTAAAGTGAATGTCAAGTTATAAATATTTCAAGTCAAACCAAATTCACATTTTGTTCTGTTTTATTCCAGGAATGATGGAATGTGTTACATTATTATGAGAAACAGGAACAAGTGAAGGTGGTGACTCTCAGACGTGCGGCCTTAAAGCTAAAGGCCAGCTGGTAGTTACAGTGGGGGATGTACCTAGTGCCCCGCTCTCCTCAGAAGGCAGTGAGGATGGTGACACTGGGTAGAACGGGTTAGATGGTGAAGCGCCCACGTATGGACAGAGGGACGGCAATGGGTGGGATGACCCACCGCCCTGTAAGGCCCAGAAGGCCGTGTCCATGGCACCACTCGGCATCAAAGCTCAACGTGGCTAGACAGTAGGGAGCAACAACGGGAACTGACAGAAACCAAACCTGAACCGTTTACCCGGCTGAATGACAGGTGTTGGTGAATGAACACCCAGCCTGATAGAGAAATGGTATTAATGGGCCTCATTGGGACAATATGGATTATTTAATTGAGGTACACAGTCTCACCGATGATGGTGTCAGCCAAGATCTCTCAGGCCAAGATACCCTGACGTGTACATCAGAAGCTGTCCCTGCAATGAGAGGGTGAGGGTGTGAGCCGGCTCCCCCCAGTGCACAGCTGACCAATGCCTCCAGGCATTTACAGATATTACAGGGACACACTGGGGAGGGGACAGGCTGAATGGTCTAAAATAACCTTGGTGTCTCAGGGACCCAAGGGTAATATCGAGGATCATACAGAGAGGAAGCCTGAGGTGTGTAAGGACCACGGGGGATTACCAAACCCCAAAGTGTGATGATGAAATAGGTTTGATGTGTTTAAAAGATGACATGGGACCCCATTTAACTGTAATTATAAACATGGAACTCCCAGTGGGAGATAATTCTAACCAAATGCTGAATTGGTCATGAGAACTGAGGCAAACGCAGAAACACAGGGGAATAGCTTCAGTAGAGGGAGGGGAACCAGACCCACAATGTTACAAAGGAAGCAGGAAAGGGCACATAGCCAAGGAACGGAGGCAGAGAGAGGGAGATAGATGTTCACATTGTGTGTGGTCTGTGTTCACGTAGGCACATGCATAGCTCATGAATATTTATTGATGCTGTGTTTGCTGTATTAATAAATATTAATACAGGAGCAGCTATATCAGTTACTGATATGGATTTGCCCCCACCCTCTCAATTACTAAAATGAGAGCAGTTGGAGAGGGAATCGAGGAAGCTGGATGAAATAAACCTGTCCCAATGCAGATCATGGATATGGCAAAATATACTCAGATATGGGAGCGTGAAACTGAGGAAGGGACCATTCTGGGAGTTGCCATTTTAGAACAGTTAGGAGCAACTATTGATGTAGAGACCCGAACTGTAATATGGGAACAACCTGGCCAGGCCTGAGACAGGAAGCAAAGGAGAGGCGACATCTCCAGGGTAGATACCTTGCAGGGAGACTGGAACAGTCAGGGAATCTGGGGAGTTATAGCTAGGACCCAAACAGCAGTGTGGGGAACTCAAACAGGAATGTGGGTTATTATCTGTGGATCCGGTAAAGATCGAGGGCATTCTCACTCCCCACACAAACAGGATCCCATTAAAGCTGGGGCTGAGGAGGCAGTAATTTTGACAGTAACAGATTGAGAGAAGCAGGGAACAGTCAGACCGACAGTATCCCAGACTAATTCACTGAATCCAGACGGCTCATCCCACCTCACTATTGATTATACCTCCCTCAGTAAATCCGCCACTAAAGAGTATCCTACAGTAGCAAACCACACCACTGTATTTAATGGATTGAAATCGCAACAGGATATAGTCTCAGCCCTTGATATTGTGAATGGGTTCTGGTCCATAATGACAGAATAAGCTGATGTTTACTATCAAAGGAAAGCAGTACACCTGGATCCAGTTATCTCAGGGATCCCATAATATTCCAGTATATCCCACCGATACATGGCTGATGGAGTTAGTCTATTCAATCTTACCAACACCTCATTACCTCAGTTGGTGAGAAAGAACATATCCAAATATTAAACATAGTATTGTGTCAGTTCAGGCAGGCCGGGCTTAAAATTAACCCACAGAGAGTGCAACTGGGAAGGTAGGGAGAGACGTACCTGGGACATTATATCAGGGAGATCAAATCAGGAAGGCAGAGGGGATAATCCCATTGGAACGAAAGACCATGATTTTAAAACTATCCATCTGCACATCGTGAAAGGGTAAGGCAAACTTTAGATTGTTTAATTATTGGAGGCCTTTTGTGGAGGCCAGGATTGGCAGAACCATCACAAGCCCTGACAGAAGCACTGACATTAGCCAGGGGTCAGGGAGTCAGCATATACACAGACAGTCAGCATGCATTTGGTATTGTTCATGACCATGTGTTGGTCTGGGCTCGGTGAGGGTACATCACCCTGTCTGGGGGCCACATAGAGCATGAGGAACCGGTCAGAGAGTTAGTGGAAGCAGCTGACTTTCCCAATGAAGCAACAATAATAAAGATTAGAGCTCACAGGAAAGTAGAAATCTCACACCAACGGGGCAGTGAGTATGTGGGTAAGGCAGGTAAAATACTGACTGAAACAGTGCAGACATTTGAGGAGATGGCAGTGGCAGTAGCTGCAGAAGTGAGAGAGGAAGGTTTAAAGATATTCCCAGAAACAGTCCCACAACAGGAGGAACAGGAATAGGAAAAGGGTGGGGCAGTAATTGGACAAGACAGAGTCTGGATGATCCAGCAGTGCCACCACACTGTATAAGACAAACATTATTAAAGTCATATCATGGGTCAGCCCATATTGGGCAGGATACAATGCAATATCAGATGCTCCACTACAGGAGGAGGCCTGGAACAGGGAGAGATACAGCAGCTTTTTGTTGAAGGGGTGTAGTCTTGTACACACTATATGAGCCAGGGAAAGCAATCAGGATAAAATGGAGGCAGCTGCAGGGACCCAGGGGCCCATGGGAACAATTACAGATTTTACATACACCCCCATCCCAATCTCAGGGAAGAAAATCCTGCTGCGTCTTAATAAACAGGTTTACGCAGTGGGTGGAAGCATTCCCCTGCAGATTCTGACCAAGGGACACATGTTACAGGGAACATAGTTAAACAGTTCTGTGGCCTGTTTGGTACTGAACAGAAATCCCATCTCCCATCCCACCCCCAGAGCTCAGGGACAGCAGAAGGAATGAAGCAGACACTGAAAGCTAGTCTGACTAAGGCCCTCCCAGAGACAGGCAGGGATGGGTTAGAGTACTCCCCACCATCCTAATTAAATTGACATCATCCCCAGCAAAAGGAACAAGGCAGTCCCCCTTTGAATTAGTGACCGGACGGACTACGCAGGTGCCACAGGGTGTGGCAGTGGGAGTGCCCGAGATGTCCAATGGCAAGGATAGGGTCAAACAATTCTTGAATGAACTGGCAAAGCAACTGCATGAGCTGAGAGGGGAAGTTGTAGAGGGACAGAGAATCAGAAACCGGGAAAGGGAGCACAGAAATATCCGAGCAGACATTCCAAACCCAGGAGATCGGGTCGAGACAAAATATTAGCGGAAAGCATGAAGGAAACCCAGCTGTACTTGGCTGGGGAAGCCACAGAGTTCTCGAGAGGGAACTCTCCCATCATGCTTAAGTAAGGAGCGCTGAATAAAGGTCACACGCGCTGCTAAACTCAGGCTCCTCTTTGATACTTCTCCCAGCAACAGTTGTGCAGGGACATGTTGCTGGCTGGAGGTCTGTGGCCAGTGCCTCTGTTCCACAAGGATCAGAACTGGGACATCTGTTGTTTGCAACATATATCAGTGATTAGCAAGAAAATGTAAACAACTGAATTAGCAAGTTTGTAGATGGTACAATTGATGAAGCTGTGAACAGTGAAGAATGTTGTCAAAGGACACAGCAAGAAAGATCAGTTTGAAGGTTATACGGAGAAATAACAGATAGATCTGATTTGGACAAATGTGTGGTGATGCATTTTGGGAGGCACATTGCAAGAGGAATGTATACACTAAACGGAAGGGCCCTGAGCAGCATTGATATACAGAGGGATCTTCAGGTGCACGTTCATAGCTCCCTGAAAGTGGTGAAGGAGGTGGATGGCAGGCTTGCCTTCTTCTGTCAGGGGGGTGAATATAAAACTGTAATCAGGCCACCTTTGGGGTATTGTGTGCCGTTTTGATCACCACATAAGGAGGGTGTGGAGGCTTTGGAGAGGTTGAAAACAGGTTTACCAGGATGTTGTCTGGATTGGGAGAGGTTGGAACGACTTGGATTGTTGTCACTAGAAAGTCAGTGGCTGCGGGGTGAACCAAGAGGCACAGAGTGAATAATCTGACTCTTTTTCCAAGGTGGAAATGACAAATTCTAGAGGCCGTAGGTTTAAGGGGAGAGGGGGCACGTTTAAAGGAAATGAAAACCAAAACAACTGCAGATGCTGTAAACCAAAAACAAAAACATTTTTATGAAAAGTTCAGCAGTTCTAGCAGCATCTGTGAAGAGAAATCAGCGATAACGTTTCTGAGGAAGGGTGACCAGACCCGAAACATTAACTGATATTTCTTCACAGATGCTGCATGACCTGCTGAGCATTTCCAACAACATCTGTGCAAGTTTAAAGGGAGGTTGTATCAGGCAAGTTTCTCATGCAGAAGGTGGTCAGTGACTAGAATGTATTTGCCTGAGAGATGGTAAAAGCAGAAACAATCACAATGTTTAAGAGGCATTTGGGCAGACACATAAGCAGGCATGGGTTGGCAGGGATATGGATCATGCACAGGGAGATGGAATTAGTTTGGAATGGCATCATGATCCGCACAGACATGGTGGGCCGATTATTCCGGTGCTGTACTGTTCTGTTTTCCGGGGGGTAGAATGTGTGGAGCGAGAGATAATATTTTGAGTGGAATATGTCTCTTCTTTAGAACACACAGTAAGTTGATGCATTTTGAGAGAAGCAATGTAGAAAGGGAATATATATCACAGGGAGCAGGACAGCAGGATGGGGGCCAATGTGTACAAATCATTAAAGGAGAGAGAACATAAAGTGTTTTGAGTAAACGTATGGGATACTGGGATTCATTAATAGAGCAAATGATAACAAACTCATGGAAAAAGATGCTGGCCATTGACAAAGCTCTAGTTAGGCCACAGTCAATCATTGCATCCAATTCTGGTCACCAGATTCCTGATCAGAATGGGGAAGTTAAAATACCACAGACGGGCCAGTTCCATACTTTGCTTTCTTTCAGGATGCATTGGCGACTCAAGGGTTAAACATTCTCCTGCCAAAGGTCTTACTGCTGCATTGTAAGAATACGAGGCCTGTACTCTTACAATACAGACAGAACACCTCAGTAGGGGGAGGCGGACTGTACCTTCGAAATAGAATGCATTGCAGCCACACATGTGGATTCCCCCGTAACCCCAGACAGAGGGATTTGTCCTTTCCAGACAAGACTGAGAGCCCTGGGCACAACCCTGTTAAACTACCTCCCCTCCCTTGTCTTACCTCCCCTCCATATTAGCATAGGTAAGTGAATCCCTCATTTACTGAAGGAAGAACCCTTCTGCCTTAATCTCTTCCCATCAACACATAATCATGAACAATACGATAATCAGTTTCTGTAATCCATTCACACTTTATCACAGGACATCGCCATTCATCAAGCTTTGTAAGGTCATAATTACTTGCTTTAAACTATGTAATGGAAATCGCCCATGTGACTGATATGTCTGTCTAATTCCTATTAAATATACTGTCTCTGTGGGTAAGGCAGAGATTCATGAAGAACAGTCTCTGCAAGTAGACACTCAGCTACTTTAGAGACATTTTGAAACTCTCGCTGGCTGCACAATAATAAAGCTACTGCTGTTGTGCAGAAAACTTGCATCGTCTGGATTTGAGGAACAAAATAGGCATCAACAATGAAGGATATGACTGATCTTCAGAGTGTGGAGTACAGACTTACTGGAGAGGTTCACGATGAAGAAAATGCAGTCACTGAATTGATTTGAAGAAATTTGTATTTTCTTTGAAGTAAACAAGTTGAATATATTTTTGATAGAGCTATATAAGATTATAACACACCTAGATATAGCAGACAAAAATATCTGTATTCAATAGGTGATCGCACAAGAATTAAGATCAGATGTAAAGTTTTGAGACAGCTGGAGATGAGCAAGTGTTTCTCCTGACTGCATTGGCTGGAAATATGCAGAACATGCTGCCTATTATGGTGGTGCAAGCAGAGAAGATGAATGATTGATAAAAAAAACAATTAGATCAGATCTGAGGGAAATAAAATTGCAGAGTTTGGGGGACGTATGGGGAATGAGAATATGGGATTCTGCTACAGAGCGCCAGCTTGGATTTGATGGGCCTCTCTCTGTGCTATAATGCATTTTATGTGGACTTGCTTAACTTGCTCTGGTCACCGATTAAGTTGTCATTTAGGTAAATCTGTTCAGTGTTTCTACTCAGTCTAACACAGGCTGTCCTTCCACAGCAGGAGATAATGTTTACTGCTTTATACTGGGTTCTGGGAGGGGGGGGGGGGGGGGGGCGGGGGTGGGGTGTGTAACGGTGTGAATAACAGTCTGCCAGCACTTACCTGAAATCAAAACACTAGTGCAGCCACACTAGGGACAGACTCTGGAAATGTGGGGAATGCCAGAAGGGAATTCTTTACCCATTCCCACCTGGAAACGGGCCAAACCAGACAGTCTGAGGAGAAGCTGTTCACCTGCTCTGTGTGTGTGTGTCGGGGGGTGTGGGGGAGATTCACTCAGGCATCCATCCTGCTGAGGCACCAAGGAATTTACTCAACCACAACTTGAAGGACTTTTTTTTTCTCTTTTCACACCAGTAATGAACAATGGTATTGGCAGTTCATAAAGATTTTTGCATATACAGAACTTAGCTTCGGAAATGTTCACAGCAGTGTTGAACATGTACAGATTCACACTGGGTAGAGACTTTTATTTTCCTTTATTCATTCACAGGATGAGGGTGTCGCTGGCCCGGCAGCATTTCCTGCCCATCCCTAATTGCCCAGAGGGCAGGTATGAATCAACCTCATTGCTGTTTATATTGATATTAATGAACATGAATGTCAGACTAGATTAATTATCATCAAACTCAAATCCAATTGATATTCATATATTTACAATTAGTGTTCAATTCACCAAATGTAGCTGAAGGGAGTAATCTTCAAGTGATTATAACAGCGAAGATACCTGAATACTTGTTCAGCAAACACCTGTTGTGTTTAGATAGTAATAATTTTAAAAAGGTGACTTGAGAATAATGGAAGAAGTTGATTGTTGGGTAACTGATAATCTTGTTTTAATCTGAAGTTAATTTAGGATTAGTTAACAAATGGTAGGGAATCCCAGCCCCATGGAGTGCACATCCAGTTCCATGTGGGAAAACTAGGACACTTCTTGTATCAGCGACAACCACAAGAACACGGAGGTGACACAGGAAATGTCAGGAACACGAGTTAATCCGTGGTTAAAGTACTACACTCACTCCAAGTCCCCACGTTGATGTGTTCTCACCAGAGAGGGTACAGAGGAGATTGATCAGAATGTTTCCATGATTGGAGAATGTCTGCTCTGAGGAAAGGTTGGATAAGTTGGGGATGTTTTCAGAGGAGGATGAGCTGAGATTTAATTGAAGTGATAAGATGCTGAGGAATCCAGATCGAGTGAATAGGAAGGAGCTATTCATAACAGAGAGGTCAGAAACTGGAGGTTTTAGATTGAAACTAATTCTCAGAAAAAGGGGAGTGGATGGTGGGGGACAGGAACTCACTGATGGGGTGGTAGAGGCAGTAGCCAGCATCAC
The DNA here is from genome assembly GCF_020745735.1 of Hemiscyllium ocellatum. NCBI lineage: Eukaryota > Metazoa > Chordata > Chondrichthyes > Orectolobiformes > Hemiscylliidae > Hemiscyllium > Hemiscyllium ocellatum. Next base: position 488,735 of record NW_026868283.1, read on the forward strand.
ATTAGAATTAAAGGACATGGATGTAACTGTAACCCTGGAACATGCAGGGCTATGGACTAAAGTCTACAGAATAGGATCATTGCGATTTATTTGACATTTCTCCAGAATATTAAACTCAAGTCCAATTTGAGAATTTATGAATATCATCCGACCTGAATTCCAAACTTCAGACTAAATTTGTCAGTAAGTTACAGCACAGATCGGGGCTACTTTGTCCATCCTGTATGTGTTGGCTGTAATAGAACGATCCAGGTTTTACAGCGTTCTGTACTCACCAATGACAGCAACAATTTCAGACTGTGAACTCTGCCCTCTATGTTGTTATAACCTGTTTTTTCAATGTATTTCTTTGACAGCTGCTCACCTTGTTTCCTTGTTTCGTTCCCAGCCCTAACTCCATTCCCCATAGCCTTGAGGGACTACCATTTCTGCTGTTTAATCTCTCCTGTCTTCCCCCGAGTGACAGAATGTCTTATTGTCCTTGTCTCACCCCCACCTTGCTCACAACCTGTTACATTTCTGATGGTTCCCTGACCTCTGTGACTTCACTGCACCGCCTGGGTCAATGGTATGAGTTTTGAATTCTCTTCCGCATGAGATAATCCAGAAATCTTTCCGGTTGCATTTTCCCCCAGATTTTATTTTGGAAAAAAAAGCATTTGTGTCAGAGTCAAGTATTTGTGAGCCTTCATCCACAATCCTGAGCACTTAGACATAACATGTGACCCTCCCACAGATGTGCAGGTTTGCTGGATTGGCCGTGCTTACAGTGCCTGTAGTGTGTAGGTTAGGTGTGTTGGGCTAACCATGGTAAATGTGGGGTTATGGAGGTAGGGTCATTGCAGACTCGATAGACCGAATAGTTTCTTTGTGTGCCTCAGAGATTCTGATTCTAACTAGTTGTGATTGTCGCCACGTTTTCCTCATGCCAGGTTCATTCAGCTCAGGTACACACGCTGCCTTTGTGTTTCTGTGGGTGCTCACTCAATCCTTTCCTTCTGTTTTACAGCAATTTCACACTGTATGTGAGGGTGAGAATGAATTTGTCAATACAAATACTCCAACCGAAACCCGCACAGGTCAGGACCTGTTTCTGCTGCTGATGTCGCTCACAGGGAACAGGATAATAAAGGTTCAGTCATACATCGTACAAGGACACAGAGGCTACAATCACCAGGAATGGTTACACAGCTCAAAACTCTTTTCTCAAGAACTAAAGGACGCTGGAGAGACAGCCTGGTACAAGTAGGAAGCTTTGTGTCTGTATTTTCAGAGATTTGAGGTTGAAATCATTGGGTTTGAAGCATGTTTCATTGCCCCAGGTCATCAAAGGTGCTATCTAAATGTGCCTCTTTCTTTCTGTCTTTTTGTCTGAGTTAACAATCAGATGGACAGGTCAGTCACTGCCTGTGATTTCCCAAATCCCTGATTGAATCTGTCTCCCCCACAAACTCAGGTGCCTCACCACACTCTGTGTCAGGTAGAAACTCTGCCGTTACAATGAGAACTGTCTTTGCTGTCACCTTTCCTCGTGCTTCCACCTAATCCCAACTTCCCTTCATTAAATCCCAGCTGCCTCTAGTCCAGCCACATGGACATGGTGAAGAGCATGACAGGAGAATGGATAGAAACCAAGAGTTCAATAGCCAGAATGAAAGAGGAAGAAGGAAATAAATGGGGTTTTTGGATCCCAGGGGATACAGACTCCAGGATTAGTCCTTGTGGGCATGCCCGCAGTAATACGAGACAGCATTCCATGATGAGAGTTAAACCCGGGAGCCACAGAACATTAACAGGTTTGGTGCAAACACAGGAGGTTTGTTCAGTCAGTAACAGTGTGTTAGACATGGAGGTGAAGTGAGCAGTGAGGGGAAATGTTACCACAAGCTGCAGATCGATAACTTTCATTGGAACAGGAGGCCATTCAGCCCCTCAACCCTGCTCTGCCATTCAATAGATCATGGCTAATTTGTGGCCTAACTTGCAATTTTCAACACTCTCCAAACTCATCAATAAACTCCTCTGCAACACACAAGATGAATATTGAAAAGCTAACCATCTGCAAATGCTGGGAAATCGGAAACAAAACCAGACATTGCTGGAAATATTCAGGAGGTCTGGCAGCTTCTGTGGAGAGTGAACCTTTGGGACCAGTGACCGGTCAGGTGACCACCTGCAGCTGACCATTCTGCCTGATCTGGAACCCTCTCTGGAACAGGTTCTGGTGCGAGGGGAATGAGACGGCCAATAACAACTGAGAAAACAGGAGGATGTCCTCAGTCAGAATAAAACCCATTTTGGGTTTTCACTTTTAATTCAACTGCAAACATTATTCATTATTATTTCTGAAATAGGATAATAGGCCAGAAAACAACTCTTCATGTCATTGGGCCTGGGAGACTGTGTTAATTCTGACCTGGACCAGCCGACATGTGAATCCAGACCCTGAATAATGCGGTTGACTCTGAACCATCTCCTGGGCAGTTAGAACGGATGACAAATGCTGCCCCAGCAAGTGATGCCGTGATCCTATGAACAAACAAAACAAATCCAATCGCTGTGGTTAGTTGTGAACTCGCTGGTGTTATTGGAATGTTCATGGCATAAAGGGAGAAGAATGGCATTCGGTGAGGTGATCCTTTGGAGAGCTGATGAGCCAATCAGCCTCCTTTTGTACAGTAACAATTCTGTGAATAATTAATTCTGAGCCCTCTAAGGAAATATCAGAGCAGTGTTTGCAAAGAGGTCAGATTGAATGAGCATCTCAGTGAACACAAGTGAGACACAGGTACAGAGAGGTTTTGGGATGGATAAAATTAAATTTTATACATTTGCACAGTCATCAATATTACAGAAGTGAAAAATGGGAGTGATGGAGAGAGTGGAATTAGAGCAGCAAATAAATCTTCACCATTTATGCAGCTAAAGGGAATGCTGGGTAAAGATACCGTAGTTAGTGCTTATTTCATTCCAGGCACACCAGCCTAGGAGCACATCCTTCCTGTATCTATCCTCTCGAGCTCTTGAAGATTTTTGTTCATTTGAAGTGTTTCATATTTAGATACTCCAGAGAAGACAGCTTCAATCTCCTCACTCTCTCCTGCTAGGGCAATGCTGCTGTTAGAATTCAATTCACTGGTGCATGTTACTGGCTGCTTCATGGACTGGAACTGGCAATTGAGACTGAAAGGTTCCTGTATAAAATACCTTCAATGGTATTGCCAGATGTGAGTGGTTTTAGGAAAATGACCTTGCCTTACGGGCATTGAGTGTCAGAGCACTTCCTGTTGTGGGGCATCCTGTTTAGATACAATCTATTGATAACTATGAGAACTGACACTGTAATGGCTCTGTCAAAGTGGTCAGAGCATTATGGCTGTCATCGAAGCTGGTAACAAACATCCCATGGGTTAAGAATCGGAAATGATAGAGTAGGTACGAGGTCTGATGACGCTGTTGGAGTATTGATGTTGTTGTTAATCACATTAACTCGGCAGGAGTTGACTGAATTTATATTGTCTCTTTCTGAATCTCAGGATGTCTCTCTGGGCAATGAGTCTCCACAAACAGCAATGAACAGGGGTCATCTGTTTTGATTTAAATTGCTCGATAGCACTGCTGCTTCACAGCACCAGGTACAAGGTTGGAGTCCAGCCTTGGTCAACAGCCTGTGTGGAGTTTGCACATTCTCCCCAGGATAGTGTGGGTCCACTCCAGGTGCTCTGGTTTCCTCCCACAGTCCGAAGATTTGTGGGTTAGGTGGATCGGTCGTGCTAAATTGTCCAGAGTGTCCAGGATTGTTCAGACTCGGTGGATCAGCCATGGGAAATGCAGTGTTACAGGGGTGGAGTGCTCCAGATGGGATGATCTTTGGACGGTTGGTGGGGTTTGATGGGCCAATGCTCTCCTTCCACACTGTCGGGATTCTATTCTATGATTGAGGATAAAGGCTACAATACAGGGTGTCCTTGGAGAAGGAGCATGTGGTGTGTCTCAATTCTCCCAATGCCTGTAGAAAGAGGTGGGCACCGCAGTGGATACAGTGCTTTATCTCCATCGCTGCTTCCTCACCCCCAACTCTACTTTGATTTGGTCCCTTCCCACTTTGTTACTTGTAATGGCTTGCTTTGCCTGTAAGGGGCGTTGTTTATAAATATTCAATTGGTTACATGGGTGGTTTACTGCTGGTGATTATATGTGAACCAAAATGGGGTAATGGGGGGTGATGATGTTGATGGTGGGAAGGTTGCTCAGCTGTGTGAGATAACACGTCCGGGTCAGAGAAATGGGGAATAAAGAACACTTCACAGCTCACATAACCAGAACTGAAAAGCAGTTAAATCAAACCAAAGGTTCAGACAGGGAGGGAGTATTTCCCTGGAGCTTGAGTAACTGGAAAGTGATGGTGTCCAGGAATAGACAGGATTTGTTTTACAGGGCGTTGAAATTTTAAAAACTGTTACATTCAGATAGTTTCATTTCTTTTCTTTTAGTTTTATTTATTGTGGAATAAATAGCTACAATATTTTAAAAGCAAATTTACAAACCTTGTGTTAAAGATAAATGTTAAATAAAATCCATCAAACCATCCCTCACTGAAAACTGTTGTGGAAGTGCAATCTCCTGGAGAATCCCTGCTCACTCCTTCCTTCCCGGGCTCCATGGCTATATACATACCTGGGAGATAGCAGCAGGAGGAGACCATTCGGCCTTTCAATCCTGCTCCACCATTCAATGGGAAACAGCTGACCATCCAGCTCAGTCTCCTGTTCCTGCTGGGTTCCAATCCCCTTTCATGACTTTACCTCGAAGAACTATATCCAAGTCCTTCTTTGGCTTCACTGCCTTTTGTACCAGTGACGTTGCGGTGTTACTGTGTGGTTGTAGGCAGGGGTAATGTGATGGTGCTGCCTCCTGGAGGATGCACTCAGCATCCCTCACCATCCTGCAGTAACATCAACTGGGGTTCAGCAACTAGAGATAGAACCCATTTCCAGGATATGGGCATCACTGACTCAGCCAGCATTTATTCCCCATCTCTAGTTACCCTTGAGAAGATGGTAGTGAGCTGCTGTCTTGAACCATTCACAGCCCATTTGGTGCAGAGAGACCGACAATGCTGTGTGGGAGAGTGTTGCTGGATCTTGGCCGAGTTATTCTCTATCTTTGGTTCTTCAAATGCTGGGTAACTTAATCACAATCTGCACATGAGTTTGAGATTTCAGTCTGTGAATCTTCACCATTGAGCACCCTGAATAAACAAATATGCACAGATTAGAAATTCAGGGCAGACAATTCTAGTTTCTCTATAATATCTTTTTTCCCCTTTCTTCCGCAAAAGCTGTAACCCTCCAGCCCACTTACTCTCTCCCCCCATTCTGACTCTGCTGTCCCTAATGTACACCCTCCCCATTCTCATGGAGTTACTGGTAAACAGATCCATGCCACCACTTCCCGTCCCTGGTTAGACTCTGCACCCTTTCTGGGTTCACTTCCTTTCCCTTCAGTTGCTGCAAGTGAATAATGTATCAGCAGAATGAAACAAAAGGAAACAGAAATCGTGGTAGCAGATCCTGGACAGAAGAGGGTCCTTCAGTCTGGGAGAATGGGTCAGATTCTTCTGTTTCCCATTGGTCGATTCCCAGCATTATGACAAGTTGGGGATGGAAGTCGGGCCCATGTGGGTGTGGTGACACTTTGAACCCCAACCTGTCAATACTACAAGCGGATTTGTTCCTCCTCCAGCCAATCAGAATGTCAAATGCTTTCCGTAATTACCCCAGAGCACATGCTCCAAAATCTTCCCATATTCTGTACATGTGCAGTTCTGGGCTTCCCCTCACACGCGTAGTCCCTGCCTCAGGGATTGTGGGAGTTGTAGCCCCCATGAAGCCACTGGAGACATGTTTCTGGATAGTGAATGAAAACTGTGGGCTGGAGGTTGGATCCCCATTCATACACACAGGACACATGGGCTGTCACTGGATTTTACTGAGACATCCGCTTCCACAATCTGATTTCTGACGTAAGGAACATAGATTGCGGGGTGGGGTGGTTAATAAGGGGTAGCAGATTTTAAGCAGATGTAGCTGAGTGGTCAGCACTGCTGCCTCACAGCGTCAGGGACCCGGGTTTTACTTCAGCCAGATGCGACTGTCTGGAGTTTACACATTCTCACCATGTCTGTGTGGGTTTCCTAGGGTGCTCGAGCTTCCTCCCACAGTCCAAAGATGTGCAGGTTAGGTGGATTGCCTATGCTAAATTGTCCACTGTGTCCATGTGCGTGCCAGTTAGGCCATTAGCCATGGGAAATGCAGGGTTACAGGGACAGGGTGGGTCTGAATGGGATGCTCATCATAGGTTGGTGTGGATTTGATGGATGAATACCCTGTTTCTGCACTGTAGGGACTCTATTCTATTCTCATGAAGAAGAATGTACCTATCTCAATGTGTTGTGAATCTGTGGAATTCCCTATTCAAAATGCGGTGGATGTCAGGACAATGAGCAGATTTACTGAAGAGTTGCAGATGTTGAATTTGCAATGAGATGAAGGGTGAGAGAGAGCAGGCGGGAAAACCCAGCTGAGACAGAGGTGAGCTCAATCATCACCGTATTAAATGGTGGGGCTGGTTCGAAGGGCTGCATTGCCTCTCCTGTGCCCAGTGCTCATCTTCTTACGGTAATAACTGGAAAGCTGCATCCAAAACTCACCACCTTCACCAAAGGAGATTTTGGAAAAAGCAGGATAGTCAGGTGGATTAGCGTTCCAAACTTAGATAGTGAGGAAGCAAGTGGGAGATAATGATTTTGCAATTTTAAACTGAGGGGAGACAGTGATTTATGGTTTTTAGACTGTGAGGACATTCACACCGTCCAGAATACTCTGTTGTGAATATCTATCCTATACTTTACTACATATCTAAGGTCTTTGACAATGAAACGCAAAGTACCCAGGAAACTTCGCCTCACCTCGTAATCTGATAAAAGACTTCTGATAAATCTGGTTGAACTTAGAACACAGCTGGAAAGCGGGAAGATTAAATCCAATCCCAAGATCCAGTGCTTAAACAAAGGAGACTACAATAGGGTGAGACAGGAGCTGGCTAATGTAGACTGGAAGCAAAGACTTTACCATGGGAAAGTTGACGGACAGTGGGGGAATACCAAAGCAATTTTTCGAAGTGCTCAGAAAAAGTATATATCAGTGAAAAGGAAGGACTGTAGGAAAAGGAGTAATCTGCCCTGGGTGGCTCAGGAAATAAGGGAGTCTATCACATTGAAATAGAAGGCAAACAAATTGGCAACGACCACGAAGAAACTAGGAGAAGAGAAAAAAACTTTAACAATCAATAGAAAGCTAGATGGGACTGGGGGAGAAAAGTGACGAGTAGCTATCCTCAGTGCCAGAATAGCAGTTTACACTGCTAAAGGGGAACCTATTGTGTGGGGAACATATGGCCTCTGTAATTGTAACTGTGACCATAGAGATAATCCTGATCAAGTTAAAAATCACAGCACACTCCAAAAGCTTGTACTTCCAAATAAACCTGTTGGATTATAACCTGGTGATGTGTGATTTATAACTTTGTCTACCCCATCCCAACACCGGCTCCTCCATATCAGAATCCTGATAGGCAACCCCACTGAAACTGAAGTGCCTGTCAGATACTTGAGGGAGCCACAGGGGTGTGGGGGGAGGGGTGTATGTTTTAACCACAAATGCTAAACTGAACTAGACTTTCTAACTGACCGTTGCCATGGAGAAAATACTGAGAGACAGTCTCTATTCAAAGTCCCAAACCACAAAGGTATAAGAATGGGAGACGTACACTGGACAGATGGGGAGTTACCTGATGTGGCCTGGAGGTGTTTTGCATGTACACTATCCAAGTAACTGCCATGTCTCATCAATAAAGACTCAAAGAAGACCTCGCAGGGTTCTGAACCTAGTTATTGCTATCCAGCAGGGTTCAGGAATATGAGTACACAGCAGTCAGTCTTCACAGTGGAGGATACGAAGAATATGCCAGTAATTGATAAGGAGACTGAGGAAGGGGAGGACCTAGAAATAACCATTATCATGAAAGTGTTAGAGCTGGGCAAGCTAATGGAGCTAAATGTACACAAGTCTCATTACCCTGATGGAATACATCCCAGGATACCAACAGTGTTAGTGGGAGAAATAGCATCCTGCAGCAGAGACAGGCCCTTTGGCCCAAACTGGTCCATGCTGACCAGAATGTCCATCCACACTAACCCCATTTCCCTGCACTTGGCCCACCTGCTTCTGAACCTTTGCTATCCATGTATTTGTCCAAATGTCTTTTACCTGTTGTGAGAGTGTACCCACCTCAACCACTTCCACTGGCAGCTCATTCCATATACATACCACCCTCTGTGTAAAACAGTTGCCCCTCAGCTTCCCTTTTATTCTTTCCCCTCCAACCTTCAACTGATGCCCTCCAGTCCTTGATTCCCTGGGAAAAAACACAGTGCATTCACCTTATCCATGCCCCTCATGTTCTTATACACTTCTAGAACAGTCCCCCTTCAGTTTCCTCTGCTCTAAACAAAAAATTCCTAGCTTGTCCAACCTCTCCCTATAACTCAAACCCCTGACAACATCCTTGTAAATTGTTCTGCACTTTTTACACTTTAATAACTGAAACCTACACTGCATTCAGCACATTTCCAGTGTTTCCCCACGGCGCTGGAACCAACGTGAGAATGCCAATGGATTACAATCCTTTTCAACAATCCCGTTTTCATAGTGTTTCCCATGGTGCAGGTATCCTTGTGTCTTTCTGGTTGTATGGTTAATTAAAGACTTGTCCTTCTGCAAAGCAAAGCTGTGGCTTAATTGTTCCTGGGAAACATGCCATGTTTTTTCAGATTTTCAAAAACAAAATGAAGTCATTCTCCCCAGTCACCACACTAACATGGACTTGGCTGTGTCTCAGTATTTTTCCAGTCACATTGAGATTTGGAATATTTGCCCACGGACAGAATACACACCTTTCCTTCCACATGAAAAGGCCAATGAATATTCAGACCGGCACGGATCAAGTAACTATCAGATCTGAACATGAAGTTCAATTTGAATTTCTCATCTGCAAATCCACCCTTTCAGTATCCTACATCTGAGAAAACAACTCACCACATTAATACAGGATGGATCTTTATAAGACAATTATAGTAATAAATTGTAGTTTCTTGTTCACCAAAGTTTTAACTCTCAGTCTAACAATTTCTTTCTTCTGTGAACTGAAATCCACACCAACCTCCCCACTCCTTCCCTCCACACCCAGTTCTCTCACACTCTCTCCTCTCTTTGAATTCAGTTTCCTAGCTCCTGTCTGTGGACTAAGAACCAAATCAATGAGTCTGGATCTGAGTCCGGGGGGGTAGGCGGGGGTGTTGTTCGGGAACCCTCGGACGGCAACCATCCTGCATACACCTGTTTCCTGCACACTCTGGCCAAAACCCGTCTTACTAAAATGAACCGAATTACAGCTCTAATTGCAGGCCCATCCTTGTCCCTTTCCATAAAAACCCTGAATCTTCACAAAAGAGTTCTGATAACTTTCTACAAAATGCTGCCCCACTGATAGCCTGATCACATGGCAGGGGGGCCAGGAAAGGGGCCATTCCCCTGGGTCCTGCTCCCAGAGGGAGGAAGCTGCCAATGACAGATTAATCCGTCACACCCAGAGCCTCCCTCCCTGGCACTGACCCGTACTGTGCATACTCCCACAATAGGCCAGCACTGTGCCCGTACACTGGCCTCCCCTCCTACAGCACATGCTCCCGATCATACAGGAGTCCGGGAGATTGACAGCAGCTGCTGCCCAATATATCAGGATCCCTCCAGTATGGAAACTGGCCCTTCAGCCAAACAAGTCCGTACCGACCCTCCAAACAGTAATTTACACAGACCCATTCCCCTACCCTATATTTACCCCTGACTAATGTAACTAATACGAGGGGCAATTTAGAATGGCCAATTCACCTGTCCTGCCCATCTTTGGATTGGGGGAGGAAACTGGAGCACCCGGAGGAAACCCGCTCAGACATGGGGAGAATGCATAAACTCTGGGTTTGGCCGGAATCGAAACCGGGTACCTGGTGCTGTGAGGCAGCAGTGCTAACCACTGAGTCGTCTCCATAGATGGGAAGGGGTGGGGCTGGAGAACTGGGGTAATGAGATTGTAAACAATGAATGAATGTGGAGGACACTTGGGGATGGACAGGATCAGTGAGGGACAGGATCAGTGCAGCAGCAGGAGGGGACCCTGGACAAACTGAGCAATGGGAGAGTCTGACAGGAGAGAAACTACAGGAAGGTTCTGTTTGGAGGCTGAGGCAGGGACAGCTGGGAGACAGTATGGCCTGGTGGCTTGGGCGGGTTTTCTGATCATCCTCTTCAAAGATGCTGTTCCTCAACTCTGAGCTCAATCCTCCTGGTCTAGAGGTAAGGACACTGCCACCATTTCCTCGTGGGCAAAACCTGTGTTGGCGATATTAACAAGACTCAACACACAGTCACTAACAAAATGCTGGTGTACTTGAACTTCATCCCGAATATTAACATCTATAACTGGGTAACACAGACCCCGATGTACAGAGTTAAATCCTGGATATTAATAACAGCTTTGTGCATGGGAAATCATGTCTCATAAATCTGACTCAGTTTTTTTGAAGAAGTAACAAAGAAGATTGCTGAGGTCAGAGCATGGACTTCAGTATGGCGTTTGACAAGGTTCCTCACGGGAGACTGATCAGCAAGGTTAGATCGTATGGAGGACAGAACTGGCCCGAAGGTAGAAGGCAGAGGGTGCTTTACAGGCTGGAGGCCTATGACCAGTGGAGTGTCACAAGGATCGGTGCTGGACCCACTATGTTTTATCATTTATATCCATGATTTGGATGTGAACATAAGAGGTGTTGTAAATAAGTTTGCGGATGACACCAAAATGGGAGGTGTGGTAGACAGGGAAAAAGATTACCTCAGAGTACAAGAGGATCTGGATCAGCTGGGTGATGGGCTGAGGGGTTCAGTTTAGAAAAATGCGAGCTGCTGCATTTTGGAAAAGCAACCTTTAGCAGGACTTACAGTTAATAGTAAGTTCCTGGAGAGTGCTGCTCAACAAAGAGTGCTTGGAGCGCAGGTTCATAGTTCCTTGAAAGTAGAGTAGCAAGTAGATAGATTAGTGAAGGTGGCAGTTGGTCTGCTTGCCTTTATTGGTCAGAGCATTGAGTACAAGGGTTGGAAGGTCTTATTGCGGCTGTACAGGACATTGATTCAGCAACTTTTGTAATATTCCATGCAATTCTGGTCTCCTTCCGATCAGATGGATGTTCGCAAACTTGAAAGGGGTCAGAAAAGAATTATAGGATGCTGCCAGGGCTGGATAGGCTGTTTTCCCTGGAGCATCAGAGGCTGAACGGTGAGCGGAAAGTGATTTTTAAAATCAGGCCGGGCATAGATAGGGTAAATAGAGAAGATATTTTCCCTGCGGTGGGGGGAATACAGAACTAGGGGACTGGGAGGGGGTGGGTGGAGGGAGAGAGAGGGTGGGTGCATCGAGAGTGGTGGGACAGAAATGGTTGAGGATAGAAAGTGAGATTAGAGAGGAGGGGAACAGAGGGGGTGACTGACGGTTGGGGGGGGCGACCGACAGAGAGGGGGAACGGACCGAGGGGGGTGCAACCGACGTGGGGGCGGGGGAAGATGGGTGTGCGACTGACGGGGGAGCGACTGACAGAGAGGGGGAAAGACTGAGGGCGCAACAGACCGACAGATAGGGGGACAGAACGATTGCGGGGGGGGGCGACAGGGGTGGTGGTGACCAACAAAGGGCTGACTGATAGAGGGGGGAACAGACAGAGTGGGAGGAGACAGGGGAACAGAGAGGGGGAAGATGAGTTATTTTATAGATCTACAACTCAACCCTGTTCCTGTTTTCTCCTCCTCAGCTTAATTCCGTCTGAAGGTCACAGAACAACTGCATAGTTTCTGGAAAGTGAGTTTCAGGGAGATCAGGTGCTGAGCGTGGCATTTAGAACATGCTGATCAATAAATGGACTCTAGTTCGATTCCATTGTCTGTGTGGTGTTTGCACATTCTCCCTGTGTCTCTGCGTGGGCTGCCTCTGGGTGCTCTTAATTCCCTCCCACAAATCCAAAATCATGCAGGTTAGCTGGATTAGCTTTGGGGAATGGTAGGTCACAGAGTTAGGGTGGAATGCTGTTCCGATGGTTGGTATGGTCTCTTGGGCCAAAAGTCCTGCTTCCACACTGTAGGGATTCTGTCACTGAGTATAGGGGTTAGCAGGTCACGGTGTGGCTGAGTAGGGCATTGGTGAGGCCAGTGTTAGAATACTGCATTCAATTGTAGTCTCACTGATTTCAGAAAGATGTTACCAGAATAGGACTCAACCTCTTAATAGCAGGTTCTTACAGTGTGGGTTGATAGTTCCTTGGAAGTGTGGTTGAGGTAGACAGGTCAGTGAAGGTAGTGTTTGGTATGCTAGCTGTTATTGGGCAGTGCATTGAGTATAGGAGTTGGGAGATCAGGTTTCGGTTGCACAGTTTATTGGCTTGGCCACTTTTGAAATGCCCAGACTGCTTTCAATTCCAGTCTCCCTGCTAGAGGAAAGATGTTGGGAAATTTGCACGAGTTCAGAAAAGTTTTACTAGGGTGTTGCCAGTATTGGAACATTTGAATCATAGGGAGGCTGAATAGGCTGAGGCTATTTCCCTGCAGCACTGGACACTTTAGGTGGCTTTATCGAACTTTATAAAATTATGAGGGAGCAATGATAGGGTGACTAGTCATGGTTTCTTTTTTTCCCCCCAGAGTAGGGGAGTCCAAACGAATAATGTGATTTTTTTTCCCAAAGGTGGAAATAACAAATTCTAGAGGAGAGGGTGAAAGTTTAAAGGATATGAAAACCGAAACAACTGCAGATGCTGTAAACCAGGAAGAGAATCAGAAGTTTCTGGAAAAGCTCAGCAGGTCGAGCAGCATCTGTGAAAAGAAATTAGAGTTAATGTATGTGAGGAAGGGTGACCAGACCAGACACTTTAACTGATTTGTCTTCCCAGATGCTGCACGACCTGCTCAGCGTTTCCAACAAATCTGTGCAAGTTTAAAGGGAGTTGTGTCAGACAAGTGTCTTGTACAGAAGTTGATAAGTGACTAGAATGTATTCTCCTGGGAGATGGGGAAGGCAGAAACAATCACAATTTAACAGGCATTCGGACAGACACATAAGCAGGCATAGGTTATCAGGGATATGGATCATGTACAGGCAGACGGAATTAGTTTAGAATGGCATCATGATCTGCACAGACACGATGGGCTGATTATTCTGGTGCTGTAACTGTTATGTTTTCCGGGGGGTAGAATGTTTTTGAAGTAACAAAAATGATTGATGAGAGCAGACTGGTCGACATGATCAACGTGGACTTTAGTAAGGCATTCGGCAAGCTTTCTCATGGGAGACTGGTTAGCAAGGTTAGATCTCATGGAATAAAGCAGAAACCAGCTATCTGAGTACAGAACTGGCTCAAAGGTAGAAGACAGAGAGTGGTGGTGGAGGGATGTTTTTCAGACTGGAGGCCTGTGGAGTGTCACAGGGATTGGTGTGTATCCACTATTTTTCATCATTTATATCAATGATTTGGATGTAAACACAGGAGGTATTAGTAATTTTGCAGATGACGCCAAAATTGGAGGTTTAGCGGACAGTGAAAAAGATGACCAAGGCTGTAATGTTTCCTGTAGGTGTCACCATTTCAGATTCTGCCCGACCTGCTGGGGATCTCCAGCACTTCTTGGGTTTGTTGCAGATTTCCACCATTTTGCTGAAGCACTTGGAGACAGAGAGCTGTACAGCTCCAGATTTTGTTGACTCTGATTCCTGGGATGGCAGGACTGACGGATGAAGAGGGACTCAATCCTCATTTAATCCTCCTTTCCTTTGGTTTTCGGACCCGCTGACGACATCACTAATATTCTACCTCCCACTCCCTGTCCTGAACCTGACCCATCTAACCTGACACTTCAGCTCCCATCCCCCTGCCAGACTAGTTAATACCTCACCAATGGAACTGGCAATAGCCTCCCCAGGAGATTTGACCCAGCTCTGCCCAGGGGTAACTGGTCAGGCTGGTACAGGTCCCACCTAACCCAGAAACGGTCCCAATGCCTAAAGAACCTAAACCCTTCCCTGGTACACCATTTCTCCAGGCACACATCCAGGTGATCTACCCTCTTATTCCTGCTCTCACTAGCACATGGCACTGGGAGCAAGTCTGACATCATTACATTTCAGGAGCTGCATTATAATGTGTCCCTGCTCTCCCAATATCCAGCTTTCAAGCACTCATCCCTTTGTTTCATGCTGTCGTTGGTATCGGTGTGTTCTACAACCACGGGCTGTTTACCCTCCAGCTCCAGAATGTCCTGTAGCTGCATCATGATATCGCCGATCCTGTCACCAGGGAGATAACATACCATCCTGGATTCATGGCTGTGGCCATAGAAGTGCCTGTCTGTAACCCTGACTGTTGAATCCCCTGTCACTCTCTTTCTTCCCGTTCTGGGCAGCAGAGCTATCTACTGTGTCATGAACCTGGCTGTTGCTGATTTCCCCTGAGACTGACTGACACACACACACACACACACAAATCCCAAGCGGGATACAGTATCTGTTTGGGAAGGGGAATAACCACTGGGGACTCCTGCACTCCCTTTCTGAGCCTTTTACTTGATCTGATGGTCACCCATTCCTTTTCTGCCTGTGTAACCCTCACCTGCGGTGTGACTAACTCACTGAACATAATGTCCATAACATTCTCAGTATTGCAGCTGCTCCAGTGAGTCCACTCACAGCTCCAGGTCTGAAAAGCAGTTTCCCAGTAGCTGCTGATGGGCACATTTCCTGCACACACAGCCGTCAGGGACACTGGAAACATCCCTAATTTTCCCACATTGTACAAGAAGAGCACACCATGGGTCTGAGGTCTCCTGTCACACAGGGTCTCTAGATTCAGCTAGTTATTCTCATTTAGAGAATTTAAAAGAGCGAGCAATATTCCTACCCTTCAAACATATCCATCATAATCAAAATCCCGTATTCTTTACTTAAGCTGATATGTTATAGCTTAAAAACTGTTACAAAATCTCCACAGGTATCACTTACAAACTGGCTGTTCCCTTTGGGACCATGTGAATTTCTGAATGGGCTGAAACAAAACGGAGTTTCAGCTTCACCTTCTCCCTGTCCCACCTCGCTCTGTTTACACCCAACTCCAAAATACTCTGAGCCAAGCAGCAATCTCAGTGCAGCCCTGTCATTTTCATTGTCTGCTCACCCCTACACTGCCCTCAGCCTCCTGTACTGTTCCAATGCATCATAATGGGAGCTGAGGGACAGCACCTCATCTTTCAATTCAATCCTTTGTAGCCCCAGAGTCAACATGGACCTCAGCAGTTTCTGGATGAATAGACAGTTGTTAGATTCTGGAACATTCCACCTAAAAAGGTACTGGAATTTGAATTCATAAGGAGTTGCAGAGAATTGAAAATAACGAGTTTACAGGTTAACATCATGAAGTGGGTGATTGGGACTAAATCTGACACTCCCTACAAAGAGACGAAGTGCAATCTGGACAAATCTGTGCTCCCTCTCAGACCAAACCAGACCCTGAGCTTCCAGTTACCTGCCATTTTAACACACGAGCCTGTTCCCGGGCCAACATCTGTCTCATTCTTAATGCAGTGTTCCAGGGAAGCTTGATGCAGAACAATCCAGAACATACCAAATGGCCCTGTATCTCAAGGACTGTAATTTCCCCTCCCATGAGGTCAACAATACCCTTCAGTGTATCTCCACCACTTCCTGCACCTCTGCCCTTGAATCCCACCCCTCCAACTGCAGCAAGGATAGAATCCGCAAGTCCTCACTGTTCAGCCAGATACAACACATCATCGTCTGCCATTTCCACCACCGACAATCAGACCCCACCAACAGAGATATCTTTCCCTCCATACCCGTTCAGCATTCCTCAGAGACCTTTCCCTGTGACTTATGCATTAGATCCATGCTCCCCACCAACCCATCCTCCACTCCCAACACCTTTGCCTGCCATTGCAAGAGGTGTAAATCCTGTGCTCACACCTTCCCCTCACCTCCATCCAAGACACCAGAGGTCCTTTCCACATCCAGCAGAGATTTTCCTGTACATTGAATAACCTCATCTATTGTGTTCATTGCTCTCTACAATGGGGAGACAGGACGCCAACTTGCAGAATGTTTCCGGGAACCTTTCTGGGAAACATGCACCAACCAACCCCACTGTCCTGTGGCCAACAATTTCAACTCCCCCTCCCACACTGCCAAGGACATGCATGTCCTGGGCCACCTCCACCACAAAATCCTAGCTACATGACTCCTGGAGGAAGCATACCTCATCTTCTATCTTGGGACCCTTTAACCACAGAATCAACATATTCTCATTTCCCCTCCCCCCACCTTATCCCAGATCCAGCCCTCCAACTCAGCACCACCCTCTTGAACAGTCAGACCAGTCCATCTTCCTTCCCAATTATCCACTCCACCCTCTCACCATTACCCTCCACCTGCATCTTCCGATCACCTTCCCAACTACCTTCCCGCCAGCCCCACACACACATCCTATTATCTGTCAGCCCTCTTCCCCTCCCTCACATTCCTGCTGAAGGGCTTAGGCCCAATATGTCAATTCTCCTGCTCCTTGGATACTGTCTGACCTGCTGTGCTTCTCCTGCGCCAAACTTTAACGTAAACTGGAAGAATAACACCTCATTTTGTACTTGGGGACCCTTCAGCCCTCTGGCCTTAAAACTGAATTCATTAATTTTCGGTTCTAAGTCCCACATCCCACACACCAGGCCTTGTTATTACATAGTCTGAGATTACACATTACCTACGGTTAGCCACTAACAGTCTCCATTAACATCTATTCACCCTCCACCAGCCAGATCATTATCCATTCCTTTGTCCAATTGCTCCTATATCTCTCTTTGGACTATATTACCACCTATCATTTACTCCTTAACCCCTACCTTCTGCATATAAACTGACATTTTTTCTCAGTAACATCAGTTCTGAGGAAGGGTCAGCAGATCCAAAATGTTAACTCTGATTTCTCTTCACAGATGCTGCCAGACCTGCTGAGCTTTTGCAGTACCTTCTGATTTAAGCATTCACAGTTCTTTTGGTTTTCATTTACTGGGAGTTTCTAATTCAGATCTAGCAGCCTACATCGTGTGTTTATAAACCCTCCCAGTCCACACTAACTCCATTTCTCTCCCATTCCCTTCTCACTCATTGGGTCTCTTCTCATCCCCTGCCCAGTGACACTGCACGTGCACAGCTCATGGTCACATGCTGGCCTGTTGGCAACACCCCTCATTCACTCCCATTGGCTGGAGGATTACACCTAGTCTCCTAATGGTCTGAAGCTGCCGTCAATCAGCCAGGCCCCATTGTGACATGAGTGGTGGGATCCTCCCAGGAGTGTGGGAGGCTGAGGGGTGACCTCAGAGGTTTCTAAAATCATGGGGGGATTTATGGGATAAATAGACAAGGTCTTTCCCCTGGGGTGGGGGAGTCCAGAACAAGAGAGCATAGGTTTAAGTTGAGAAGAGAAAGACATAAAAGTGACCGGAGAGACTACTTTTTTCATGTAGAGATGGTGCGTGTGTGGAAGCTACTGTCAGGGGAAGTGGTGGCAGCTAGTACAGTTACACCATTTAAAAGGCATCTGGATGGGTATATGAATAGGAAGGGTGTAGAGGGATTTGAGTCAACTGCTGCCATATCGTACTAGATTAGGATAGGATATCTGGTTGGCACAGAGGAGTTTGACTGAAGGTTCTGTTTCCGTGCTGTATATGTCTGTGGCTCTGCCCTAGGATGAGCTTCATCATTCACAGTGAATGGGGCAGTATCACAGAGCACAGGGGTTGGGGGCTATTCAGCCCATTGCGGCTATACTCTCTCCCTCTGGACATGCTGCCAATCTGCCCTTACTCCCCTCCCATTTACCCGAAGCACTCCAAATTTCTCCTCAAATAGTTAAATTCCAGAGATGTACAGCACAGAAACAGAACATTCGATCTAACTTGTCCAAGCCACCCATTTATCCCAAATTAATCTTGTCCCATTTACCAGCACTTTGCCCACATCCTTCTAAATTTTCTTAATCTCGTACCCAGTCAGATGACTTTCAAATGTTGTAATTGTACCAGCCTCCACACTACCTCTGGCAGCTCATTCCACGCTCAGCTTGAAAACATTGCCCCTTAGATCCCTTTAAAATCTTTTCCCTCACACCTTAGGCTTGTGCCCT
Source organism: Hemiscyllium ocellatum (assembly GCF_020745735.1). Taxonomy (NCBI): domain Eukaryota; kingdom Metazoa; phylum Chordata; class Chondrichthyes; order Orectolobiformes; family Hemiscylliidae; genus Hemiscyllium; species Hemiscyllium ocellatum. Next base: position 507,138 of record NW_026868283.1, read on the forward strand.
CTAGTTTTGTACTCACTTAACTTTGGGAAAAGACCCTGGTTGTTCACCCTATCCATGTCCTTTACGATTTTATGTACCTCGAAAGTCATCTCTCAGCATCCGATGCTCCAGGGAAAACAGCCCCAGCCTATTCAGCTTTTCCCTATAGCTCAAATCCTCAACCCTAGCAACACCTTTGCACATCTTTTCAGAATCCTTTCAAGTTTTGTAATATCACTCCTACAGCAGGGAGACCAGGACCGAAAGCAGAATTCCAGATGTGGCTGAATCAATGTCCTGTAGAGCTGCAAAACAATGTCACAACTCCAATATTCAATGCATTGACTAATAAAGGCAAGTACACCAAACGCCTCCTTCACTACCCTGCCTATCCATGATTCCACTTTCAAAGAACTATGAACCTGCACCTCAAGGTCTCTTTGTTCAGCAACACTCCCCAGGACCTTCCCATTAAATGTGTAAGTCCAGCCCTGCTTTGTTTTCCAAAATGCAGCACCTCACATTTATCTGAATTCACTCCATCTGCCACTCCCCAGCCCATTTGATTGAAGTCCCATTGTACTCTGAGGTAACCTTCTTCCTGATCCAATTTGGTGTCTATGTAAAGTCACTAACCATAGCTCCTATTTTCACATAGAAATCATTGATATAAATGATGAAAAGCAGTGAACCCTGCACCGATCCTTACACCGTATTGCTCATCACAGGCTTCCAGTCCGAAAGGCAACCCTTCACCACTACCCTCTGTCTCCAACCTTACTGTCAGTTTTATATCCAAATAGCTAGTTCTTCCACCTTGAATGTCTTTCTGAAGTCCAAGTTAGTGATTTTCATAAACAAAGTCATGCTAAGTATCCCTAATCATTTTTTACCTTTCCAATTACATCTAAATCCTATCCCTGAGAAGCCCTTCCAACAACTTGCCTGACTCCAGGCTCACCAGTGTATTGTTCCCTGACCTTTCCTCATCACCTTTCTCAAATAATGGCGCCAGTCTTCCAGCACCTCGGTGATACAAATATCTCAGCGAGGGGCCCAACAATCACTTCCCTAGCTTCCCACAAGTTTCTGGGATTCACCTGATCATGTATCAGGCATTTATCAATCTTGACGCATTACACAAGTTCCAGTGCCTCCTAACTAATATGGACACCTGTCAAGTTATCTCTATTTATTTCTCCAAACTCTCTCATTTTCATATCCTCCTTCAGTAAAAGCTGACATGAAATACGTAGATAGTATCTCTGCTGCCTCCTGCAGATCCATAGACAGCTTTGTTGATCTTTGAGGGTACCTATTCTCTGCCTAGTTACTCTTTTGTCCTTAGTGTATTTCTAGAATCTCTTTGGATTTTCCCCAAACCCATTTCACAAAGCTCTCTCGTCCCCTTTTTGCCCTCTTAGTTTCCCTCGAGTATACTCCTGCCCCTATATACCTCCAGGTATTCACACAAACCCAGCTGTCTGGACTTGCCATATCCCTCCTTCATTTTCTTGACTAGAGCCAGAATTCCTTTTGACAGCAGCATTCCTTACACCTCCCAGTCTTGGCCTTAACAGGAACATACTGTCTATATACTCATTGTCGCAGGCCTATGGGGGCAATGGCAGATGAAGACAGAGAAACAATCAATCATTCTCAGTAAAGAGGCAGTGCTGGGAAAGATACCAGCCGAAAGGTAGATGGGTCTCCTGGCCGTGATGGAATGCATCCCCGGGGACTGTAAGGAATGGCAGCGGGTAAATAGCAAATACACTCGTGATAATTCACTAAAATTTGCTGACTCTGGGACGGTTCTAACAGATTGGAAAGCTGCAAATGTGATGCCAATATTTTAAAATGGACGTGTCAGCATAACTTCTGTAGTGGGGGAAATGTCCGATCTCTCAAGAAAGAAATAGTGAGCTATGTGGATAGAAATTGTCTCATCGAGCAGACACAGCATGGATTCATGAAAAGTGGACGACACTAAGATGAGTGGTAGAGCAATGTGTGCAGAGGCCACTGTCACTCTGCACAGGGATACAGAGAGGTTAATTGAGTGGTTAAGGGTCTGGCAGATGGAGGACAATGTTGGGATATGTGAGGTCATCCATTTGGGTCGGACTAACAGCAAACTGGATGATAAAATGGTGAAAACATGCAGCATGCTGCTGTGCAGAGGGAGCTGGGTGTCCTTGTGCATGAATCACAGGAAGCTGGTTTGCAGGTACAGCAGGTAATTAAGGCAGTGAAGGGAATATTGTCCTTCATTGCCAGAGGGATGGTTATGCTGCAGCTGTACAGGGGGCTGGGGAGGCCACACCTGGAGTACTGTGTACAGGTTTTCGTCCCCTACTTCAGGAAGGATGTAATGGCGCTGGAGGGGGTGCAGAGCAGGGTCACTAGTTTGAGTCTGGAGTTGAAAGGGTTGCCTTCTGAGCAGAGATTGACAAAACTGACATGATCCTCATTGGAATTTAGAATAATGGGAGATTGTATAGGAAAAATATAAAATTATGAAAGGAGTAGATAAGATAGAAGCAGGGAGGTCATTTCCACTGTGGACTGGACAAACTATGGTGCATAGTGACAAAATCAGGGGGTATCAGATTTAGGACTGAGTTCAGGAGAAACTTCTTCAGCTAAAGGGTTGTGAATCTGTGGAATTCCCAGCTGATTGAAACAGTTGAGACTTTCATCTTGAATGTCTTTAGGTCAAAATGTAGATTTACGAACAGGAAAGGAATTAAAGGTTATGGGAGAGAGCAGTAAAGTGGAGCTGAGATCAGCCCTGATCTTATTGAATGGCAGAGCAGGCTGGAGGGGCCAGATGGCCTCCTCCTGCTCCTATTCCTTATGTTACGTTCCCACTTTTCAGCCGTCCCTTTACCTGGGAATAGCAAAGAAGTATTGAAAGATTTTATCTTGTTCAATCACAATGCACCTTTATCCAATTTAGAACAGCAACTTTTAGATCTGGTCTATTCTTTTTTGGAACTATTTTAAAACTATTATAATTATCAGAGAATCCAGACAGTGGGGAAGCAGGTCATTCAGCCCATCACATCCGCACTGACCCTCAGAGACTCCCACTCTACTCATGTAATGCTGCCTTTCCCATGGATAATCCACCCAACCTGCACATCCCTGAACACTGTGGGTAATTCAGCCTGGATAATCCACCTAACCTGCACATCCCTGAACACTGTGGGTAATTCAGCCTGGATAATCCACCCAACCTGCACATCCCTGAACACTGTGGGTAATTCAGCCTGGATAATCCACCCAACCTGCACATCTTTACATAGTGGGAGGAAACCAGAGCAATCAGATGAAACACACGCAGATATGAACAATAAGGTGATCAATCCTTTCTTATTTCCCAGTTCCGTCCAAATAATTTCACTGAACTTACTCCCATGAATATCGTCCCCAAGCACAACTCTAATGCTATCCCTAACCAAAAACACCACTCGTCCTCCTCTCTTGTCCCCCTTTCTATCCTTCCTATAGCATCTATACCCTGGAACATACAGCTGCCAGTCACATCCGTCCCTGAGTCATATTTCTATAATACCAATGATATCCCAGTCCCATGTTCAAACCAGAACCTGAGCTCATCTGCCTTCCCTGTCAGGCCTCTTGCATTGAAGTAAATGCAGTGTAACTGCTCGGTTCTACTGCGTTCGGCCTTGACTGTTTGATTTCTGAACTGTACCAGCCTCAGACTTACCTCCTTTCTCACTATCTCTTTAGGTTTACCCCCACTCCCTCACTGGTTTAATGCCTCCCGAGTAGCACTAGCAAATCTCCCTGCCTGGATATTAGTCACCTTCCAATTCAGGGACAATCCATCCTTCTTATTCAAGTCACTTCTACTCCAGAGGAGAATTCAATGACCAAAAGATGTGAATCCTTCTGCCCTACACCAGATCTTTAGCCAATCATTCATCTCCTCCATCCTGCTATTCCTACTCTCACTAGCATGTAGCATTGGGAGCAATTCAGATATTACGACCGAGTATCTACTTTTTTATATTCCAGGCTAATTTGCTATATTCTCTCATCAGGACCTATCTTTTTCTCTTCCTGTGTCATTGGTACCAATGTCCAATGACCTCCCACTGGTTATTCTACCCTTTAAAGAATATTCTGCCACCAATCTTTTCTGAACCTTTCAAGTTCCACAACATCCTTCTGATAGGTGGAGAACAGAATTGCACTCAATATTGTAAGAGTGGCCAAACCATGTCCTGTACAGCCACAACATGACTGCCCAACTCCTGTACTCACTGCTCTGACCAATAATGCAAATCATACCAATCACCTTCACTATCCTATCCACCTGCGACTCTACTTTCAAGGAATTATGAACCTGCACTGTAAGGAAACTTTGTTCAGTAACACTCCCTCGGACCTGACCATTAAGTCTATCAGTCCTGCTAGGCTTTGCTTTTCCAAAAAGCAGCACCTCACATTTATCTAAATTAAACTCCATCTGCCACTCCTCAGCCCATTTCCCCATCTGATCAAGATCCCATTGAAACCTGAGTTACCCTTCTTCACTGCCCACTACACCTCCAATTTTGGTGTCACCTGGAAACTTACTAACAATACCTCCTATGTTCACATCCAAATCATTTATGTAAATGATGAGAAGTAGTGGACCCAGCACCGACCCTTGTGGCACTCCAGTGGTCACAGTCCTCCAGTCCGAAAAACAACCTTCTACCACCACCCTCTGTCTTCTACCTTTGAGCCAGTTCTATATTCCAAATGGCTAGTTCTGCTGGTATGGTGAGATCTCATCTTGCTAACTAGTCTTCCATGGCGAACCTTGTCGAACGCCTTACTGAAGTCCATATAGATCCCATCTACCGCTCTGCCCTCAAAAATCCTCTTTGTTACTTCTTCATAAAACAGCTCAGTCAAGTAAGTGACATGATTTCCCGCACACAAAGCCATGCTGACTATCCCTAATCAGTCCTTGCTTTTCCAAATACATGCAAATCCAGTCCCTCAGGGTTCCCTCCAACAACTTGTCTGGCACCAACATCAGGCTCACAGGTCTGTAGTTCCCGGGCTTGGCCAAACCGCCTTCATTAAACAGTATCATCATATTAACCAACCCCCAGTCTTCTGGCACCTCAGCTGTGACTATCGCTGATACAAAAATCTCAGCAAGGGGCCCAGCAATCACTTCCCTAGCTTCCTACAGAATTTTAGGACACACCTGATGAAATCCTGGGCATTTATCCACCTTTCTGCGTTCCAAGACATCCAGTACCACCTTCGCTGTAATATGGACATTTTTCAAGGTGTCACCATCGATTTCCAACATTCTATACCTTCCATATCCTTCTCCACAGTAAATGCTGATGCAAAATACTTGTTTAGTATCCCCTCCCCACCCCATCGCCTGCAGATCCACACACAGGTTGCCTTGCTGATCCTTGAGGAGCCCTATTCTGTCTCTAGTAACCCATTTGCTCTTAATGTATTTATAAAAACCCTTTGGATTGTCCTTACCCTATTCGCCAAAACTGTGTCCTGTCCCCTTTTTGCCTTACTGATTTTCCTCTTAAGTATACTTCTATTGCCTTTATACTAGAAGGATGTTCTGGACTGGAATAAATGCCAAATATTTCATCTTGATAAAAGGGCAGGACTTACACTGATTAAAAGTCGGGCCTTGCATAGTGATATAGAACAAAGAGACCTCGGGGTTCAGATCTTTGCAGTTTATGTCACATGTAGACAGGGTTGTTCAGAAGATGTAGAGCACACTTGCCTTCATTGCTCACACCTTTGAGTATAGGAGTTGGGACATTACATTGAGGTTGTACAGGATGTTGGTGAGGCCTCTTCTGGAATACTGTGCTCAGTTCAGGTTGTGCTGTTATAGGACAGATGTTATTAAGTCGGAGCGGGTTCAGAAGAGATTTACCAGGATGTTGATGGGAATGGATGCTTTCGGTTATAAGGAGAGGCTAGGTAGGCTGGGACCTCTTTCACTGGGGTGTAGGAGGCTGAGGGGTGACCTTATTGGAGGTTTATAAAATCCTGAAGAGTATAGGTAATGTGAACAGCAGGTGCCCTTTCCAGGAGGGGGCACGATTCAAGAGTGGGTGAGAAAAGGAAGACTCTAAAAAGACGTTCCGGATTTTACTTTTTGTTTTTGTACAGAGAGTGATTCACATGTGGAATAAACTAGCAGAGGACGTGGTAGCTGTGAATACAATTACAATTTAAGGGTGGCACAGTGGCTCAATGGTTAGCACTGCTGCCAGTGACACAGGTTCAATTCCTGCATTGGGTGGCTGTCCATGCGGAGTTTGGATATGCTTCCCCGTGTCAGCGTGGGTTCCTCCAGGTGCTCCCGTTTCTTCCCACAAGCCACAGATGTACAGGGTAGGTGAACTGGCAGTCCTCAATTGCCCATAGTGTTCAGGGATGATTGGGTTTAGTGAATTAGTAAGGGGTAAATGTAGAGTAAAACGGTAGGGGAATGGGATTCTAAGAGGAAAAAGCATCTGGACCTGTATATCGATAGGGAATGCTTGGATGGATTTGGACTAAGTGGAGGTAGATGCGATTAGTTCAGTTCGAATTTATGGTTGACACGGACTGGTTGGAACACAGGGTCTGTGTCAGTGCTGTATAACGTTCTGACTCTATCGCTCGTTATCTCTGTAAATTCCTCTATGCTCGGAACTCTCCGTCAATGCCACCTCATCCAGTCTTACAACTCTTCCTTATCTCGATAATTCCTCTCCAGCCTCAAAACTCAAAAAAGTCTATCAGAAATATCTCTATCTCTGTAACATCCTCAATCCTCAGAATCCTCTCCAACTTTCATCTCCTCCAGCTTCATTACTCTCCCTATCTCTAATCCCCTCCAGTCTCTCCAAGCTCTGCTATATGTGCCTTTTTTATTTCCAGCCTTCAGGATTCCCAATGTTTATTTCTCACTTGATGATGGCCCTTTCCAATTCTGTGCTGAGCTTCTGAATTCTTCCTTAAACCTCTCAATCTCCTTTTCCTCCCAAAACATCGGCCAATCATCTGTCATCTACTCTAGTATCACCCTTTCTGACCTGATGTCCAATGGAGCCTGTCATATTCCTATAATAAACATCTTAGCGGTCTACAGAACAGAAAAAGGCTCTGGTAGTACATCGGGTCTGTGACAAAGAAAACTACCACCTAACTGTCCTCATCTATTTTCCAATAATTGTGGAAAAGTCTCATCTATCATGGCATTGCAAGTGCACACTAAATACATCTCAAATGCTACCGGGATTTCTGTGTCTCCCACCCTTACAGACAGAGAGGTTCAATGCAACTGTTGCTCGATGATGACATCACCCACAGGAACACAGAGCAGCTGGGTCTGTGCACACCAGAGATCACCCACACATTGGGAAGGATGGCAGAGTCCCTGAGAGGGGGGCACAGGAGATTTACCAGGATGGTACAAGGAATGGGGGATTTTAGTTGCAGAGACATGGGTGTTGTTAATACGTATCAAGAATATCCATCTACAATAGATGGACTCTTGTTCTCAACCTCTCCCCTTGCCTGGGCTGTGGTAACCTTCAGGTTAAACCCACCACCAGACATTTCTCCCTAATGAGACAGCAGCCCTATGGTCTGGGAGGACAATGCTGACTACCTTTTACACAGTGATGCCACTGTACCCTGGGGATGGGGAGAGGGAACGCTGAAGGTGGTGGATGGGACACCACTCAGGCACAGTGCTTTGTCCTGGAGGATGTTCACTTTAATATTGTTGGTGTCTGCACTGATGCAGGCAAGTGGAGAATGTTCCAACACAATCCTGATGTGTACCTTATAGGGAGCAAACAGACATTGGGGAATCAGGGGTTTGGGGAAACAGATTGTTCTCCTTGTAGCAGAGGAAATTGCGGGTGCCCTGTGACAGAGGGGTTTACAGATTTAGAATAATCCACCTTACACTCATGAGTTCATCAGAAAAGGATTACAGGACACATATTGAAGACTTGGGGGAGATCTACTGAGAGTGTGGGGTGATTCAAAAGAGGACATTTATGCAGCAAATGGGAATGAGCTGGAATACAATACTCACACACAATGTGAATATCCAGCTCCTGATGAATTGAGTAATTTTGTCACAGTTTGGCGTTACAATTACTGAGATTACCATCTGAATGTCCACCTGTAATACACGTTTATAAAACTGTTGTCAGTTCATTTAAGAAACTCTCACCACCCCCTCCTCCTGGCCCAGGATGACTGGACACATTACCCCTTGTGGGGGTCAGCAGTTAGTTCAGGGGGAAATCTGCATGGGTTTCTGTGAGTTTCCACACTGGGTCTTCATGTGACTGAACAGGGCAGATCTTTGACACATGGGACACAATGTTTCAAGAGTCAGTGCGATGTGGAGAGCAGGATGTGCTTCCTTTTCTTTCCTTCCATGCTGCTGCTGTGCCTCATCAATTAGACAGGGGGGGTGAAAGGCTCATGCAGCTCGTTGGGCAAGTTGTCCCCATTCTGACCCATGAGCAGCAAGCTCCTCCCAGTCATTCCATAGAGTCTCTCTGAAAAGGTACAACTGCTTCCCACTGCCCAGTGCTCCCAGGAAATGTTTAGAAGAATGAGCGGGGAAATCTCTGAGAAAAGGCAGAATGGTAAAGTTCCAAAAGGATTATAAACAGTTTACAGAGAGGGATTCATCGGAGAAGTGGGCAACAAGTTAGCAAATGGAGCATAATTTGGGAAATTGTGAAGTTGCTCATTTTGGAGGAGATAATAAAAGAACAGAGTGCTATGTAAATGGTGGAAACTGTCGAAAGCTGCACCACAAAGGGACCGGGGTAATTGTGTAGGAAACACAGTTATAACAGGGAATCAGGATGGGGAATGGAACGTTGTTTCTTATTACAAGGAGTTTTCAGTGTAAGTGTTTGGAGTATATACCTGAGAGTAACTTTACAAAGTGCGAGTGAGACCACATCTGGAGTAATGACAGAAGTTTTGGTCCCTTTATTTAAGGGAATACATAATTTCATCCGAGGCATTTCAGAAAAGATTAACTGGGATGATCCCTGGCTTGTAGGGATTATCTTTTAAGAAAAGGCTGAAAATGTTGGGACTCTACTCACTGGATTTGGGAAGAATGAGAGGTGATCTCATTGTAACATGCAGGATTCTTAAGGAGTTTGACAGGGTAAATACTGAGAGGATGTTTCCCATCATGAGGGATCTGGAATCAGATACTCGGATAGTCACGGAATCAAGGGTTCTGTTTTAGATTCGTCAAGTTTAAGGCAACATCAACACGGATCAGGGGTTTCAGTAGCAATGGAGCTGGGGTGAGGGGGGGGGGGGGGGGGGTGGGGAAGCAACGTTTTAGAGATTGGAATTCCTGGTGTTTGTGATCAGAAGGTCACCTTGGGGTTACAGATATGAGAGCAATATTGTGAAGAGTGTAGTTCTGCCTCAGACAGTTCCCAGGGAGAGGGAGGGGCTCAGCAGTAAGGGAAAGGAATTTGTAATAGCAACTGAAGGCAATGGGTTTAACCATTGCAGGAAATTGCAGCCAATCGCGTAGTGGGAGTGTGATGAGCAGTTTGATAACTGAGTAATGGAGAGGGATGATGGGGAGGGAGAGCTAGGCATTGTCAGTGTACATGTGAAATCTCAGACGGTGCTTTTGGACGATGTCACCTCCTGACAGTATGTGGGTGAGAAACAGGAGGGACCAAGAATCGATCCTTGAGGGACACCACATACAAGGAATTTAGAAAGGAATGGGAGAGTGGGGATGGAGTAGGTTTTTCCAACAACGGTGAGGTCAAAATATTACTTCGTAGCAGAATGGGAGAGAAGGACATAACCAGAAAAGACAGACAGACAGAACAAGGAACAATACCTGTGATTTGGTGAGGGGAGGGAGGTGGGGGTGATGTGGAGGAAGAGCCCAACTCCAAAAACACACTTTCTTCATTGGTGACATCACCCACCCCCACCCTAGTCTCAGCTCATTTACTGAATGCAGGGATGGACGAGTATTTATCTCCAGACTTAATTATCCAAACACTCTTGGCCAGCCTCCCACATTCAACTTACATGTAATCTCAAGAGTATCTTAAAGCCTCCTGCCCAAGTGCTCACTTGTACCAAAACTAGTTGATCCATCGAAAGGCTCCTATTTACAGGCAACAATTTAAAATTCTCACCCTGTGAACAACCCTGTCTCCCTGCACGACCTTGACAACTCATTTGTGTTTATTCATTGCTTCACCTGTCTGGCTGTTTCTACTGTTGCCAAGGCAACACTGTCTGGAATTCCCTCCTGAACCCTCTCAGACCTGCTTTCCGCTTTTAAGGTGTTCTCGAAAACCTGCTCATTTGGCAATGCTTTTGATCACTTGACCTAGTATCTCAATCTGTGGCCTTATGCCAGAATTTTTCAATAGTATTTCTGTGAAATTATAAACATGATTAAAAAAAACAAACTGTTGCTGATTTGCACATACATTGTCAACTCTTCAATATTGCTGAGTGAATAATCTATAACAGCACTTACCCAACCACATTGTAGGAGCACCTTCACCACATGAATTGCAGCTGGACAGGGAAATCAAACATCACCTTCTCCACAGGCAATGGGGCTTTGGCACTGATCACTGCGATCTGTGGAGGGAGAAACACAGTTGCTATTTCAGGGAGTGCAAAATGCATTATAAGGAGGGAAAATGGGGCAGAATTTGGGATTTTCAAATTTGTGATTCACAATGTGCACTAAGTTCTGTAAAACCTCTCATGCCATACCATGAAAATTTCCTTCTCTTTCTGGTCTATGTCTTTCCTTTCCCCTGCCCTGCACCTTCACACATTTCCAATGCCTTGGCCACAACACTGTGCTGTCAGTGAGGTTTATCACGTGGTTGAGTATTGTCCCGCCCCTCATTCACTCCGATTGGTTGAAGGACCAACTGGCACATCCTGGTCCTCCAGCCCCGTTCCCCCGACTCTTATTGGTCCTGCGCTGACATCAATAATCCGAGGCCCATTGTGGGCTGGAGCATGCTCAGTGCTTCCTGCTTTTGCTTTTGTTCATCAGGTATGAGAGAGAGGGCTCATCCCTGTTTCTCCTGATGTCAGACAATAACAACAACTACCTGCATTGTATGGAGCCTTTCACATTGACAAATCTCCTAAAATGCTTCGCGGATGATGGAAATGTTGATTAAAGAGAACGATTTTTAGATACAACTTTAAGGCGGACAGAGGGGGTTAGGGAGGATATTCCAAAGGTTTGTGTCCTCAGCAGCTCCAATCGTGCAGTGATATAGGTGGGCAACAGCTTACAATGCAGACAGTTAGGGGCTAACCATAGGTTAACAACCTCATGTCGTAGCCCCCTCATGTCACAGCCTGTCATTACACACTACCTATGGTTAGCCACTAATAGTCTCCATTAACAGCTAATCAGCCTCCCCCAGTCAGATCATTATCCACTCCTTTATCCAACCGCTCTTCTCACTCTATCCCCACCTTTACTCCTTTTATCTTGCCCCCATCCCCCCCACACTATCTTCTGCACATAAACGGACTTTTGTTTCCTCAGTAACATCTGTTCTGTGGAAGGGACACCGGATCCGAAACGTTAACTCTGATTTCTCGTCACAGATGCTGCCAGACCTGCTGAGCTTCTCCAGACCCTCCTGGTTGTTGTTTCTGATTTACAGCATCTGCAGTTCTTTTGGTTTTAATTTACCGGGGGTTTGTAAGTCAGGTCCAACAGCCTCTGTCCCAGTCCCTGCTGTCTCTCCCACCCCCACCCAGTGACACTGCACCTGCACAGCTCATGGACAGTCGTTGTCTTGCTGGCCACACCCCTCATTCACTCCCATTGGCTGCAGGACCACACAGACTCTCCTCCCATTGGTCTGGAGCTGCCGTTAATCAAGCCGGCGCCGATTGAGAGGTGAGCTCCTCCCTCTCTCTGCTCTGGGATGAGCTTCATCATTCACAGAGAATGGGGCAGTATCACAGAGCACTGGGGCTGGGGGCTATTCAGCCCATTGGGGCTGTACTCTCTCCCTCTGAAGATGGTGCAAATCTGTCCCAACTACCCCCAATCTTTCCTTAAAAAGTAAAATTCCAAGTCTGTTTCAAAATACCTGCTGAATCTGTGTCGTTCAGACTGTTCCAGATGCTCAGAACTTATTGAGTAAAATAGTGTTCACATTTTCACCTTGTATTATTTGCCAATTACTTGAACGTAGTTACTAAAAATTGTGACAGGGTTAACAATTCCTCTCTCTCTTTGCAAATTCAAGACCTTGGAACAAAATCGGCACCAGGTCAAAATCACTGCTTCACCTTCTCAGCTCCAAGGATAATTATCTGTGCTTCAGCTAGCTCTGCACAAAAGAGAGGAATGCATCTTAATTTATTAAGATCAAAGACACAGACCTCCGGTCCAATTCGTCTGTGCCAACAAGGAATCCTAAACTAATGGATTCCCATTTACCATCTATTGGCCTGTATCCATCAAACCCCTTCCTATTCATGTACCCAATTGGAAGCCTTTTAAATGTTGTGATTTTTCAGCCTCCACTACTTCATCTGGTAGCCCCTCCCATACACACACCACACTCAGCTTGAAAACGTTGCCAGTTCGATCCCTTTTAAATCTTTGCCCTCTCAACTTAAACCCATGTGCTCTAGTTTTGGACCCACCTAACCGGAGGAAAAAGGATGCCAGCTGCTCACCTTATCCACGCGCCTCGTGATTTTATAAATCTCCATGAAGTCACCTCTCAGTCTTTGACTCTCCAGAGAAAATAGCCCCAGCCTATTCAGCCTCTCCCTGTAGCCCAAATCCTCCAATCCTGGTAACGTTTTTGTAAATCTTGTCCAAACCTTTTCAAATTTCACAACATCCTTCCCAGAACAGGGAAATTCAAACTGAAAACAGAATTCCAGAAGTGGCTTAATCAACGTCCTGTCCAGCCACAATATGACGTCCCAGCTTCTGTATTCAATGCATTGACCATTAACGGAGAGCGTTAATGGAGTCCCATTTGCCAGCGGTTCACCCTTATCCCTCTAAAACCTCCCTCTTCAAGTACCCAGTCAGACACCTTTTAAATGCTGCAATTGTACTAGCCTCCACCCCTTCCTCTGGCAGCTCATTCCATACTTGCAATGCCCTCAACATGAACACGATGCCCCTTAAATCCCCTTTAAATCTTTTCCCTCTCACCTTAAGCCTGTACCCTCTCGTTCTGGAGCCACCGAACTTGGGAAAATGTCCCTGACTGCTCACCTTATCCATGCCCTTCATGACTTTATAAGATCACCTCAGCCTCCAAATCTCCAGGGAAAATAGTCCCAGCCTATTCAGCCTTTCCCAATAGCTCAAATCGTCCAACCCCAGGAAAGTCCTTGCAAATGTTTTCTGAACCCTTTCAAGTTTCTCAATATTATTCCAAGAACAGGGAGATTGGAACTGAAAACAGAATTCCAGAAGGGCCTTCATCAGTGCTCTGTCCAGCCACAATATGACATCACAACAGCTGCATTCAATGCATTGACCAATAACGGGGAGCGTACCAAATGCTGCATTCACTCCCTGCCTACCTGTGACTCTACTTTCAGGGAACTATGAACCTGCACTCCAAGGTCCCATTGTTCAGCAATGTTCCCCAGGACATTACCATTAAATGCATAAGTCCTGCCCTGATTTGCCTTTCCAAAATATAACAGCTCACATTTATCTAATTTGAACTCAGTCTGCCATTCCTTGCTCCAATGGCCCATCTGATCAAGATTCTGTTGTATTCTGAACTAACCTTCTTCACTGTCCACTACACCTCCAATTTTGGTGTCTTCTGTAAACCTACTGACCATATCTCATATATTCACATCCAAGTCATTTATTTAAGGGCCCAATATCCATCATTGCAGCACACTGCTGCTCACAGACCTCCAGTGCGCAAAGCAACCCTCCATCATCCTCGGTCTCCTACCTTCAAGGTAGTTTTGTACTGGCTTGCTCTCTCTTTGTCACTTCAAAACACTCACTCAAGTTAGTGAGACCCAATTGTGCATGTACAAAGCCACATTGACTCTCCCTGATCATTTCTGTCCCGTTGCGCCTTCCTTGTTCGGTCCACAGCCTCCCACCAACCCACGCTCCACACCCTTGACCTTCCCTTACCGCCACGGGAAATGTAAAACATGCAGCCACACCTCCCTCTGACCTCTGTCCAAGACCCCAAAAGGATCTTTTCACATCAGGCAGAGATTTGCCTGCACATCCCGAAACCTCATATACTGCATCTAGACACTATGGGAAATTTAACATGATTCATCCAACTAACCTACACATCTTTGGACTGTGGGAGCAAACTGGAACACCCAAAGGAAATCCTCACAGACACTGGGGAGAATGTGCCAACTCCAACACATACAGTCGCCCGAGGCTAGAATCAAACCCAGGTGCCTGGTGCTGAGGAAGTAGCACTAACCACTGAGCCACAATACTGTGGGATCTTCGGTGCTGATGTGCTGCCCCACTGATACCTCAGTCACTCACCCTGCCTCATTTCCTAAGAGGCAGCGATGACGGAGTGAAATTATTGCTAGACAGTTAATCCAGAGACCCAGATAACGTTCTGGGGACAAGGGTTTGAATCCCATCACGGCAGATTTTGGAACGTGAATTCAATAAATATCTGGAAAAAATAATCTAGTGACAACAGGAATCCATTGTCAATTATTGGAAAAACCCACGTGGTTCACTCATGACCTTTAGGGAAGGAAAATGCCATCCTTACCTGGTCTGGTCTGCATGGGACTCCAGACCTATAGCAACGTGGTTGACTCTTAACTGCCCTCTGGGTAAACGCAGCAATAAATGCTGGCCGAGCCAGTGACAGCCTCATCCTGTGAATGAATAAAGAAAACAGGTCAGGTTTTGTTCCTTCTATCGTAGGTACATCCAACAAACTCAATCAGAAACGTTCTCGTACACACTGAACAAATACCTTTCCATCCAAGCCCTTAACTCTACATCACTCCGAGGCCATGTTGGTAAAGTTAAAACCCCTTATCATTGCATCCATATTATTCTTACAGATAACTGAGGTTTCCTGGTAAAATGGTGTCTCAATTCCCCGCTGACTATTGGGAGAGAGTCCATAGTACAATCCCAGTAAGATGGTCATCCCTTTCTTATTTCTCAGTACCAACCAAATAACTTGCCTGGATGTACTCCCAGGAATATCCTCCTGAAGCCCAGCTGTAATGTTATCCCTAATTAAAAACACCTCTCCCCCTGCTGTGTTGGTCCCTTTCTATCCTTGCTATAGCATCTATACCCTGGAACATTAAGCTGCTAGTCCTATCCATCCCTGAGTGATGCCTCTGTAATTGCTGTAATATCCCAGTGCCATGTTCAAAACCATACCCTGAGCCCACCTGCCTGACCTGTCAGGTCTCTTGCACTGAATTAAATGCAGTGCAACTGGTCCGTCCCACCTCATTGTGACTTGCTCTTGCCTGCCTTGACAGTCTGACCGGTGAACAGTACCAGCCTCAGACTCACCTCTTTTCTCACTCTCTCACTTTCTCCTGACTCCCTCACTGGTTTAATGCCTCCCGAGTGGCACTAGCAAATCTCCCTGCTCCTCAGGACCCCATGCTTTCCCCTTCCTATGCCATTGGTACCAATGTACAATGTCCTCCCACTGGTTATTTTCTCTTTTGAGAATATTCTGCTCCCTCTGAGAGACATCCTTGACACTGACACCAGGGCAGCACCACCCCATTCTGATCTCTCACTGTCAGCTGCAGAAATGGCAGACTGTGCCCCTGACTAGAGAGTCCTCTATCACCATCGATCGTGTGGAACTAGATATACCTCACATTATGTTAGAAGCCAGTCTCAGTACCAGTAACTTGGCTGTCAGTGCTACATTCCCCTGAAAGTCTATTGCCACCTACATTTTCCAAAACAGTATACTTGTCTGAGATGGGGATAGCCACAGGAGACTCCTGCAGTACCTACCTACCCCTCCTAGCTTTCCTGGAGGTAACCCATCTACCTGACTGTATCTGCAGTATCCTGCATTCCTGAGACTGCCACCTATCACACACCCCGGCTCCTGTCAATTCCTCATTGCCTTTAATCACTCCTCCACCAATCCATGTGATCCAAAACGATTTTCAATCACATTTCCTGCAGACATAATCATCAGGATCATTGAAACTCTCCCTAATCTCCCACATCCGACAGGAACAGCACGCCACTCCACAACAGGCCATCTCTCTGCCTTAACAACCTACAGACCAAGACACAGACACAGTCTTACTGCTCAAAAAAATACTGCCCGAGAATAGCAATGCTTACATTTCAGATCTTAAACATTTCATCAAGAGACTGTAAGACATTAAAAAGAAATCCTCACTTTACTCACTATTACAGATTTAATAACATAAAACTGACTAAGATTGATGTTTGAAGAGACTGAAACTCACTGAGCTGATCCCGGCTCTGAGTACTTCCAAGGGTGAGGTCTCTCTGAGGGCAGCTGTGAAATGTCACTGTTTCTCTTCTCTGCCCGCCCCATTTCCAGAGAGATTTTTAACTTCACAGCAAGTCAGCTCAGAGAGGTCACTGCTTGGTTTTATTCACTGGGGTTGCCTTTGCTGCCCAGACCAGTATTTATTGGCCACCTTTACTTGTCTTGGAGAAAGTGGTGGTTAACCGCCTCCCTGAAATGCTGCAGTCCATGTACACAACAGTGATGTTTGGACAACAATCCCCCTCCAGCCCCACAACCCTCCCTGTCTCTGTAATCCCCCTCCAGCTTCAGAAATTACATTTCCGTGGCATAAGAATTTTATTTGGATTCATTTTTGTTCAATAAACCCCCTCCCCACCAAAAAAAAGGGAAATATTTCGCCCCCAAACAAATTTGTTGATTGACCTTTTGGAGAGGCTGACACATGGACGTTGCAGTATTTTCATCTCACATTGCACATGTAGAATGACAGAACATTCTTTTAAACATTGCTAAAAAGGGGAGGCAATGGCTTAATGGTATTCCTGCCAGATGAGTGACACGTGCAATGTTCCGAGGATTAGGGTTAGAATCCCAACATGGCTGATGGTGACATCGGAATTCAATACAATCTAGAGCGAAAAGGCGAGTGATGACCATGAAACTATTGTCAATTGTTAGAAACCCATCTGGTTCACTCACGGCCTGTAGGGAAGGAAACGGTCATCCTCACCTGGTCTGGCCTACATGTGACTCCAGACCCACAGCAATGTGGGTAACTCTCAACTGCCCTCAGGAAAAATATTTTTAGAACTGTTAACTACTCTGCACGTATCACATAAAAACTGGCTGTTCCCATTGGGACCATGTAAATTTCTGAATGGCCTGAACTAAAACTGAGTTTCAGCTTCACGTTCTCCCTGTCTCCCCTCACTCTGTTTACACCCAACTCCAAAACACACTCGTTGAGCCAAGCAGCCCTCAGTGCAGCCCTGTCATTTTCATTGTCTGCTCACACCTACACTGCCCTCAGCCTCCTGTACTGTTCCAATGCATCTCAATGGGAGCTCAGGGACAGCACCTCATCTTTCAATTCAGCCCTTTGTAACCCCAGATGTACGAATTTGTACATCTTTCTGCTTAACAAAAATATTGGAGATATTTTCCCACAAACAGAACAGACAAACCTGTCTCCTTCCACAGTTAAATGCCAATGATATTCAGATCCTGATGACTCCATTGACTGTAAAAACTTGCTTTTGAGATCCCAGCCACAATTATTCTGATTTAATATCCTATGAAATGAATTCACAAAACAAAACTCAGTCAGTACAGGAAGAATATAAAGACATACTCTTTTCTTGGTATGTGCTTGATGTGTAAATGCCACTCTTTAAATCGTACAAACCCGCCCCATCCTAGGAAGGGGACATGCACATTCACCTCACTGTACCTTGCCCCCAATAATTCCTGGTGTTTGCGATTGTGTAGATGTCTGATCAGAAGGTCACCATGGGGTCAGATATAACTCAATATTGTGAAGTGTGTAGTTCTGCTGCATAGTTCCCAGTGAGAGGGAGGGGCTCAGCAGTAAGGGAAAGGAATTTGTTAGGCAACGGGTTTAACCATTACAATGTTTCATTGGAGGAAACTGCACCTAATCGAGTAGTGGGAACGTGGTAAGCAGTTTGATAACTGAGTAACAGTGGAGTAATGGAGAGGGATGATGGGGAGGGAGAGCTGGGCATTGTCAGTGTACATGTGAAACCCAACATGGTGCTTTTGCACAATGTCACCTCCTGGCAGTATGTACGTGAGATACAGAAGGGACCAAGGACACCAAATGCAAGGAATTCAGAAAGGAAAGGGAGAGTGGAGATGGAGCAGGATTTTGGGAGAGAAGGACATAACCAGAAAAGACAGAACAAGGAACAATATCTGTGAATGGGTGCGGGGGACTGATGATGATGATGAGGAAAGAGAGTTGGAAAGTCTATAGTTTAGTGAAATTAGGGTAAAGGGTCAAGGTGAGCTCTGATAAGGCTTGACAAGAGACTGGAGGAAGATGTAAGTTTAGGACAAAAACCGGGAACACCACATGAGGCAGTTTGGCTCCATGGGCTAGTGGGAGGGAGGGAAGCAGCAGGTCGGATCATCTCAGTCTTAGTGACAGAGAAACTCCACGCGCTCCAAACTCTTGTTGTTGGTGAGAAGGATGGAGGAGACAGGATAATGGACAGTGTTTCACAAAGAAACAAAACCTGGGTAAGTGATATTTAAAGTGAGTGAACAAACCTAATGTATTTGACTTTTATCCAAAATATAAAAGCAAACGACTGAAGTCCTGGTTCGAATCCTAATTTGGCAGATGCTGGAATCTGAATTCAAGAAAAAAATAACCGGAATTAGGAATCTCCTGATCTCCATGGAACCATTGTCAATGGCAAAAAAAAAAATTCCTGCCAACCTGACAGTGGCCCAGCCAGCTACTCACTGTATTAATCACTGCAAAGTCTCAACAAAGGAATGAAACTGGGTGGACCACTCGGTATCTAACAGGGCACCAGAAAATACAACCACAGAATCAGCCCTCTCGATGGTGCAACGTCCTCCAGACTAACATCTGGAGTTTGGTGTCAAAATGTGCAGAGCTGTCTCACAGACCAATCAAGGAACAGCCTGACATACTCATACTCACGAAGTCATCCCTTACAGACAATGACCAGACACCACCATCACCATCCCTAGATATTGAGAGTGTGGTGATGGAAAGCACAACAGGTCAGGCAGCATCTGAGGAGAAGGAGAATCGACGTTTCGAGCCTAAGCCCTTCATCAGCCTGACCTGCTGTGCTTTTCCAGCACCACACTCTCGACTCTGATCTCCAGCATCTGCAGTCTTCACTTTCTCCTGAAATCTCTGGATATGTCCTGTCCCACCAGCCGGACAGACCAGGCAGAGGCTGTGGCACAGACAGGGAGGATTTGCCCTTGGAGTACTCAGCACTAAATCCGGACACCAGGAAGTCTCATGGCTCCTGCTGACTACCATGTACCATCCTCCCTTGGCTGATGAATCACTTCTCGTTCATGTTGAACAACATTTGGAGGAAGCACTGAGGAAGTAAAATGGTGTCAAATGTACTCTGGGTACAGGATTTCACTGTCCACAATCGAGACCAACTCTGTGACAGAATTACTGACTGAGCTGGCCAGGTCCTGAAGGATATAGCTGTTCAACTGAGTCTGCAGTGGGGGGGTGAGGGAACCAACAAGAGGGAAAAACATACTTTATCTCATTGTTATGCATTGACCAGGAGCAGATACATCTGTCCATGACAGTATCGGTAAGAGCGACCATCACACATTCCATTTGGAGACACAAGTCTTGGCTTAAAGCTGAGAAAACCTCCATTGTGTTGAGTGACACTATCACCGTGCTAAATGGGGCAGACTTTGAAGAGATGTAGGATCTCAAACTGTAGGATGTAGGATATCTTGGAGATACTGTGGGTCATCAACAACAGCAGCAGAACTGTACTCCAGCACAATCTGTAATCTCATGGGTTTGTACATCCCGCACTCACCCATCACAATGGACAGGAAAGGAGGGCATGCCATGAGCAGCACCAGGCATACCTAAAAATGAAGGGCCAACCTGGTGAAGCTACCAAACAGGACCATCTGCATTTCAAACAGCATCAGCAGCACGCAACAGAGCTAAGTGATCCTACATCCAATGGATCAGATCAGAACTCTGCAGTTCTGCCACACCCAGTTGTTTAATTGTCCATCACCGTTCACAACTCATTGGAGGAAGCATCACTGATATCCCCACCCTTATATGTGAGGCTCCTCCAGCAGTACAAGCACCAGATAAGATGACAGCATTTGCAGCAATCTGCAGCCAGAAGTGCAAAGTGGGATGATCCATCTCAGCCTTCTCCAGTGGTTTCTAACATCACAGATGTGAGTTTTAAGCCAATTCTATTCAGTTTGAATAACATCAGGAAGTGGTTAAGTAGTGCAAAGGCTATCGGCCTTGCCAATATTCTGGCAATAATACTGATAGCTTGTGCTCCAGAACTTGCCACCCACCGAGCCACATACCGCTCCAGCACTGGCATCTACTGACAATGTGGAACATTGCCCAGGGATGTTCAACACAAAAACACAGGGCAATCCAACCCAGGCAATTTCCACCTCAGTCCACACTCGATCAGCAGTAAAGTGATGGAAGATGTCATCAACAGGGCTATCAAGCAGCAGCTCCTAGGCAACAGCCAGCTGAGTGACACGCATTTTAGGCTCCACCAGGGCCACTCAGCTCCCGGTTGTGTTACTGCCCTGATTCACAACCTGACAACCAGCTGAATACCAGAGGTGAGGTGAGGGGGACAGCCCAGTCCCACTCCAAGACCACTATTTCTAGCTGATTCTACCCTTGTCTCAGCTCATATACTCTCACCCACCTTGTGTTATCTCCAAGCTTCATTATCCAAACACACTCCTCGCCAGCTTCCCACATTCAACCTCCCTGTAATCTCAAGAAAACCTAAATCTCTGCTGCCCAAGTACTCCCTCGTACCAACACTTGTTGATCCATCTTCATAATCAACAACGTGTGGGTGGCACGGTGGCACAGTGGTTAGCACTGCTGCCTCACAGCGCCAGAGACCCGGGTTCAATTCCCGCCTCAGGTGACTGACTGTGTGGAGTTTGCACATTCTCCCCGTGTCTGCGTGGGTTTCCTCCGGGTGCTCCGGTTTCCTCCCACAGTCCAAAAATGTGCAGGTCAGGTGAATTGGCCATGCTAAATTGCCCGTAGTGTTAGGTAAGGGGCAGATGCAAGGGTAGGGGTATGGGTGGGTTTCGCTTCGGCGGGTCGGTGTGGACTTGTTGGGCCGAAGGGCCTGTTTCCACACTGTAAGCAATCTAATCTAATAACGTAGTGCCACAGAGATGTACAGCATGGATACAGACCTTTCGACCCAACCTGTCCATGCCGACCAGATATCCCAACCCAATCTAATCTCACCTGCCAGCATCCGGCCCACATCCCTCAATTTAAAATTCTCACCCTTGATGTAATTCCTGGTTGTGATCATCCCTAGCTCGCTGCATCACACACCCTTTGAGACCTTGACAACCCATTCTGTTCGAGATACACAATGACCTGTTAATTCATTACCTCACCTGGGCTGCTGCTTTTACAGTTGCCAAAGCAACAAGGTCTGAAATTCGCAGCCAAAACCTCACAGGTCTGCTTTCCTCCTTTGAGACATTCCTCAATACCTGCTTATTTGGCAATGATTTTGGTCAGCTGACCTAATATCACCATCTCTGGCCTGATGTCTAAAGTTCCCAATAATATTTTTGTGAAATTATAAGCAGGATAATAAAACTACAAACTGTTCTTGATTTGGACATTATCTTCACATCATCACTGTTGCTGTAATGAATAATCTGTAACATCTCTTACCCAACCACATTGTGGGAGCACCTTCACCACACAAACTGCAGCTGTACAAGTCAAACA
The DNA here is from genome assembly GCF_020745735.1 of Hemiscyllium ocellatum. Taxonomy (NCBI): domain Eukaryota; kingdom Metazoa; phylum Chordata; class Chondrichthyes; order Orectolobiformes; family Hemiscylliidae; genus Hemiscyllium; species Hemiscyllium ocellatum. The sequence goes on from NW_026868283.1 coordinate 529,227, forward strand.
TCACCCTCTCCCCAGGCAACAGGGCTTTGGCATTAATCACTGGGATCTGTGGAAGGAGAAACAGTTGATGTTTCAGGGAATGCAAAACGGATCACAGGCAATGAAAATGGTGCAGAATGTGATAGTCAGAAATGGAAGGAAAATACACTCGCTTATTGGAAAAAAAAATTCTTGACTATCAAAGATTTTCCAGAAAAAATTAATAAGCAGCACATGGTCAGAGGCTGGATGGCAGTGAAAAATTAGCTTACAAAAATGTCTGTAAAGGTAATAGTAAAATACTAAACAGACCAAAAATACACCCATTGTTCGAGACTGAGGAAGCTAGACATGAACAAAGTGGTCATGAGGGAGCCCAGAGATGAATCAACAGTATAAGTTGTTATGATCCCACAGTCAGACATGTATAGCACCAACACAGACCCTTCGGTCTAACTCATCCAAGCCAACCAGGTATCCGAACCTAATCTATTCCCATTTGCCAGCACTTGGCTCAAATCCATGTAAATGCTTCCTAATCATATCATGTGTCTATTTAGATGCCTTTAACAAGTTTTAATTGTACTAGCCTCCACCACTTCCTCTGGCAGCTCATTCCACCCACTGCATGAAGGAATTGCCTTTTAGTCCCCTTTGACTTTTTTTCCCCGTTCACCCTAAGACAATGCCCTCTACATCTGGACACCACCACACCAGGGAAAACACCTTGTTCATTTACTCCATTCATGCCCCTCATGATAGTATAAACCTCCATAACATCACCGCTCAGCTTAGGGTCCTCCAGGGAAAACAGCCCCAGCCTTTTATGCCTCAACCTGTAGTTCAATCTCAAACCCTAATAAATCCTTGGAATTCTTTTTTGAAACCTTTCAAGTTTCACAGCACCCTTCTGATAGGAGGCAGGCCAGAATTGCACACAGTATTCCAAAAGTTGTCTAACGAATGTCCTGTACTACAACATGACCTCCCACATCCTATACTCACTGCTCTAACCAATAAAGGAAAATATACTGAACGCCTTCTTCATCATCCTATCTGCCTGCAACTTGACTTGCAAGGACTATGAACCTGCAGTCCAAGGTCTCTTTGTTCCGCAAACGTTTCCAGGGCCTTGCCATTCAGTGTATAAGTCCTGCCCTGATTTGCTTTTCCAAAATGCAGCACCTCACATTTATCTAATTTATATCCCGACTGATCAATATCTCATTGTAATCTGAGGTAACCTTCTTCATTATCCACAATACCTCCAATTTTGTATGACATGCAATCTCATTTACGATACCAAATCATTTAAATGAATGATGAAACAAATCAAAAAATTAACATCCATTTCTCGGAGTTTGAATGTGCTCTGTGTAAATCCTGCCCAATGACTCTGTACCAGAGAAAGGCTGCACATGCGCCTGGCTGCACCGTGCCCCCTACAAAGCTGGCGGCTCCGCACGTGTCCAGTGAATTCTTGTCCCGAATAAAGATGGCGGCACGCACCCATGCCTGCAGCCACACTGAGGCAATTCCCCATTTACTGAAAACATGAGACTGGAACGTTCAAATTTGTGTTTTCCAACGTGTACATACAGAACCTCTCTCACCTCCTGCGGTTCCACAGACAGCCTTGATGTTTGCGGGTACCTATTCTCTGCCTGGTTACTCGTTTGTCCTTAGTGTATTTGTACAATCACTTTGGATTCTCCTTAAACCCATTTCCTAAAGCTAGCTCATGTCCCCTTTTTGCCCTCCCGGTATACCTCGAGTATACTCCTACTGCCCCTATACTCCTCTCGGGATTCTCACAAACACAGCTCTCTGTACCTGCCATATCCCTCCTTAATTTTCTTGACCAGGTCCTCAATTTCATTCAACAGGCAGCATTCTCTACACCTCTCAGCCTTGGCCTTAACAGGAACATAATGTCTATATACTCTCATTGTCACAGGCCTATGGAGGCAATAGCAGATGAGGACAGAGAAGCAATCATTCTCAGTAAAGAGGTAATGTTGGGAAAGATAACAGCCTCAAGGTAGCTGGGTCTCCTGGCCCTAATGGAATGCATCCTAGGGACTAAAGGAGATGGCGGGGAGGGGGGGGTGGGGAGGAGATAACAAATAGACTCGTGATAATTCACTAAAATTTGTTGGATTCTGGGATGGTTTTGACAGACGGGAAGCTGCTAATGTGGTGGCACTACTTTTCAAAAAAGGACCCGTTAGCATAACTTCTGTTGTGGAGAAAATGCTTGAATCTCTCAAGGAAGTAGTGGTGAGATATCTGGGTAGAAATTGTCTCATTTAGCAGACACAGCATGGATTCATGAAAGGCAGGTCATGTCTAACACATTTACTGGAACTATTTGAGGATACAACGAGTGCGTTGGACAAGGCAGACTCGGTGGAGGTGGTGTACCTGGATTTCCAGAAGGTATTCGATAAGTTGCCACACAAAAGGCTGCTGTATAAGGTAAAGATGCACAGCACTATGGGTAATTATCATTGATACAGGACCGGTTCACCAACATAATAAAGAATGGGGATAAACGGGTGTTTGGATTAGTGTTGGCACTACAACTGTTTGCAATTTACACAGATGTTTTGGAGTTGAGGACCAAGTGTACGGTGTCAGAGTTCACATTTGATACAAAGATGAGTAAAACAATGTCTGCAGAGGCCACTGTCAGTCTGCACAGGGATACAGAGAGGTTACGTGAGTGGGTAAGGATCTGGCAGATGGAGTTCAATGTTGGGATATGTGAGGTCATCCATTTGGGTCGGACTAACAGCAAACTGGATGATGAAATGGTGAAAACATGCAGCAGGCTGCTGTGCAGAGGGAGCTGGGTGTCCTTGTGCATGAATCACAGGAAGCTGGTTTGCAGGTACAGCAGGTCATTAAGGCAGTGAAGGGAATATTGTCCTTCATTGCCAGAGGGATGGTTATGCTGCAGCTGTACAGGGTGCTGGGGAGGCCACACCTGGAGTACTGTGTACAGGTTTGATCCCCTTACATTAGCAAGGATGTACTGGCACTAGAGGGAGTGCAGAGGAGGGTCACTAGTTTGAGTTGGGAGTTGTGAGGGTGGCGTATGTGGAGTGATTGAGAAAACTGGTTCTACAGTCATTGTAATTTAGAAGAATGGGAGGTTGGAGAGGAAACAAATAAAATTATGAAGGGAGTAGATAAGACAGAAGCAGGGAGGCTATTTCCACTGGGGGCAGGTCAAACTACAGAGGATAGCTTCAAAATAAGGGGGAGCAGATTTAGGACTGAGTTCAGGAGGAGCTTCTTCAGCTAAAGGGCTGTGAATCTGTGGAATTCCCTGCTGACTGCAGCATTTGACGTTATCAACTTGAATGCCTTTAAGGCAAAATGTAGATTTGTGAACAGGAAAGGAATTAAGGGATATGGTGGGAGAGCAGGAATGTGGAGCTGAGGCCATGAAAAGATCAGCCCTGATCTTATTGAATGGCAGAGCAGGCTGGAGGGGCCAGATGAAAGTTCTTGCCTTGTGCCATCAAAATTAGACTTTGTCCAATTCAGAACCTGAACATTTAGATCTGGCCTATTATGTTCTGTAACTATTTTAAAACTAGTAGAATTATCGGAGACACCCAGTGTGGAAAGTCATTCAGCCCATCACATTGATAGTGACCTTGAGAGCCTCCTAACCTCCCCCCGTAACATTGCATTTCCCAGGGCCACCCAACCTACACATCCCTGAACACTGTGGGCAATTCAGCCTGGATAATCCAACCTACCTGCACATCCCTCAACACGGTGGGTAATTCAGCCTGGATAATCCACCCAACCTACACATCCCTGAATACTGTGGGTAATTCAGCCTGGACAATCCAACCTACCCTGCACATCTTTGGACTGTGGGAGGATACCAGAGGACCCAGACGAAATCCATGCAGAAAACCCCAATAAGGTGATCATCCCTTTCTTATTTCCCAGTTCCACCTAAATAACTTCACTAGGCATACTCCCAGGAATATCCTCCCTCAGCAAAAAACATAATACTATCCTGAATCAAAAATGCCACTCCCCCTCCTCTCTTGTCCCCCTTTCTGTCCTTTCTATAGCATCTATACCTTGGAACATTAAGCTGCCAGTCCTATCCATTCCTGAGGGGGGTGATGCCTCTGTAATTCTGATAATATCCCAGTGCCATGTTCAAAACCATACCCTGAGCCCATCTACCTTCCCTGTCAGGCTACGTGCATGGAGGTAAATGCAGTGCAACTGCTCAGTCCGACTTCATTCTGTGCCTTGCCCTTGCCTGCCTTGACTATTTGACTTCTGAACTGTACCAGCCTCAGACATACCTCCTTTCTCACTACCTTCTTGGGTTTACACCCACTCCCTCACTGGTTCAATGCCTCCCGAGTAGCACTAACAAATCTCCCGGCTTGATATTAGACACCTTCCAATTCAGGTACAATCCATCTTTCTTATGCAGGTCATCTCTACTCCAGAGGAGATCACAATGATTACAAAAGCCCTTTAGATTATCCTTAACCCTATTCGCCAAAGCTATCTCATGTCCTTTTTTGCCTCCTGATCTCCCTCTTAATTATACCCCTACTGCCTTTATACTCAATTTTTTTGGATTGGAATAAATGCAAAATATAACATCCTGACAAAACAAATGAGGGCAGGACTTACACTCAATAAAAGTAGGGCCTTGAGTAGTGATATGGGAACAAAGAGACCGAGGGCTTCACAACTTTGAAGTCTGTGTCACATGTAGATGGTTAAGAAGGTATTTAGCATGCTTACCTTCACTGTTTAAACCTTTGAGTACAGGAGTTGGGACGTTATGTTGAGGATGTACTGGACGTTGGGAGGCCTCTTCTGGAATACTCTGTCCAGTTCTGGTTGTGCTGTTATAGGAAGGATATTATTAAATTGGAGCAGGTTCAGAAGAGATTTACCAGCATGTTGCCATGAATGGAGGGATTGTGTTCTAAGGAGAGGCTGGATAGGCTGGGAATGTTTTCACTGGCGTACACGAGGTTGAGGCGTGAGCTTATTAGAGGTTTATAAAAGCAGAAAGAGTGTAGATAAGGGGAATAGCCGGGGGAGGGGGGATTCAAAACTCGGGTGCATTCATTTTGGGAAGAGATGAGAAAGGTTTGAGAAAAGACATTAGGGTTTTAAAAAATAAACAATTTACACACGTGGAATGAACTTCCAGAGGAAGTGGTAGCTGTGAATACAATTACAATATTTAAAAGACATTCAGATAAGGACATAAATAGGAAATATTTGGATGGATGTGGACCAAGCAGAGGCAGGTACAATTAGTTCAGTTTGGAATTATGGTCGGCATGGACTGGTTGGACCACAGGGCCTGTTTCCTTGCTGTATAACATTATGACTCTAATCCTCACTAACTCTAAATTCCTCCATCCTCACAACGCTCCCGATCACTGTCACTTCATCCAGCCTCAACTCTTCCTTATTTATATAATTCCTCACCAGCCACAGAACGCTCCCTATCTCATGTCCTCCAGTTTCTCAAATCTCTGCGATATGTGCCTTTCTTTAGTTCCAGCCTTGAGGATGCCCTCATTCATTCTGATTGGTTGGAGGACAAACTGGTACGACCTGGTCCTCCAGTACTGCCCTCTGCCCCCATTGGCCTGCGCTGACATCAATCATCCGGGGCCCATTGTGAGGTGAGAGGTGGGCTCCTCCCTCTCTCTGCCCTGGGATGAGCTTCAACATTCACAGTCAATGGGGCAGTATCACAGAGCACAGGAGCTACATTTTGGCTGTACTCTCTCCCTCCGGAGATGCTGCACATCTGTCCAAATTCCCTTCCTATTTGCCCATAGCCCCCCAAATCTTCCCTTAAAATGTAAAATTCCAATCTGTTTATGAATAACTGCTGAGTCGGTACAGCTGCCATTCAGACTGTTCCAGATGCTCAGAACTTACTGAATAAAATAATGTTCACATATTACTTGCCAATTACATGAAAATAGTTACTAAAATTGTGACATTGTTAACATTTCCCCTCTCTCTGCAAATTTAATATCCTAGAAACAAATGTGCACCTGGTTAAAATCACTTCTCAGCTCCAAGGACAATTATCTGTGCTTCTGCTAGCTCTCCACAAAAGAGGAACACAACTTATTTTCATTTTTTACTGCCATAGAGATGTACAGCACAGAAACAGACCTTTGGTCCAATTTGTCCATGCTAACTAGGAATCCTCAACAAATGGAGCCCCATTTGCCAGCAATTGGTCCGTATCATTGGAAACCCTTCGTATTCATGTACCCAATTGGATGCCTTTCAAATGTTGTAATTGTATCAGCCTCCACTACATCATCTGGCAGCTCAGTCCACACACACACCACACACAGCTTGAAAACTTTGCCCCTTAGATCTGTTTTAAATCTTTGCCCTCTCAACTTAAACCCATGTGATCTTGTTTTGAACCCACCTAACCTGGGGGGAAAGACCCTGGCTGTTCACCTTATCCATGCCCCTCATGATTTTATAAATCTCCATGAAGTCACCTTTCAGTCTTTGACTCTCCAGGGAAATTAACCCTGGCCTATTCAGCCTCTTCCTGTAGCCCAAATCCTCCAATCCTAGCAAAGTCTTTGTAAATCTTGTCTGAACTCTTTCAAGATTCACAACATCCTTCCCAGAACAGGGGATTTCGAACTTAAAACATAATTCCTGAAATGGCTTAATCAATGTCCTGTCCAGCCACAATTTGACATCCCAGCTTCTGTACTCAATGCATTGACCAATAAATATAAGCATACCAAACCCCACCTTCACTACCCTGCCTACCTGCAACTCTACTTTCAAGAAACAATGAACCTGCACTCCATGGTCTCTATGTTCAGCAACATTCCCAAGGACTTTACCATTAAGTGTATAAGTCCTGCCCTGATTTGCCTTTCCAAAATCCAACAGCTTACATTTGTCTAAATTGAACCCAGTCTGCCATTCCTCGCCCCAATGGCCCATCTGGTCAAGATCCTGTTGCATTCTGAACTAACCTTCTTCACTGTCCACTACACCTCCAATTTTGGTGTCTTCTGTAAACCCACTGACCATATCTCATATATTCACATCCAAGTCAATTATTTAAGGACCCAATATCCATTTCTGCAGCACACTGCTGCTCACAGGCCTCCAGTCCACAAAGCAACCCTCTTTCACCACCCTCTGCCTCCTACCTTCAAGCCAGTTTTGTATCCAAATGGCTAGTTCTCCCAACATTTCATGTTATCTTACCATACTAACCAGTCTGCTTTGTTCAATGTCCATATAGACAACGTCCACAGTCTGCCTTCATCAATCATCTTTGTCACATCTTCAAAAAAAAACTCAATCAAGTAAGAGAGAGAGAATTTCGCACACAAAGCCATGTTGACTATCCCTCATCATTTCTCATCTTTCCCAATACATGTAAATCCTGTCCTTCAGAATCCCTTCCAACAACTTGCCTGCCACTGACTTCAGGCTCACTGATTTCTTGTTCCCTGGCCTTTCCTTACCACCTTTTTAAATAATGGCACATCTTCCAGCACCTCATCTGTCACCAATGACAATATAAATATCTATGGAGGGGCACTGCCATCACTTTCCTAGCTTTCCACAAATTTCTGGGATATACCTTAACAGGTCCCAGGAATTTATCCACCTTGCTACGATTGAAGACATCCAGTACTACCTCCTCTGTAATATGATCAGGAGCCGGGCAACAGTGGACAATTCATTTACAAAAAGGTCTGTGAACGTAATAGTAAAATACTAAACAGAGCAAAAATACACTCAGAGACCGAGGAAGCTAGATAATGAACAAATGGACATCAAGGAGCTCAGAGGCGAATCAGAGCAGTGTTCACTTTTATGATCCCACAGTCAGAGATGTCTAACACTGAAACAGACTCTTCAGTCCAACCCGTCTATGCCAACCAGATATTCTAACCTAATCTATTCCCATTTGCCAGCACTTGGCAAACATCCCTCTGAACCCTTCCTATTCAAATGCCTTTGAAATGTTACAATTTTTGTTGCCCTTTAGGCTCCTGTTGAATTTCTCCCTCTCACCCTAAACCTATATCCTCTAGTTCTGGGCTCTACCACCCCAGGGTAAACACCTTGTGTACTTACACTATCCATGCCCCTCACGATTAGAGAAATCTCTTCAACATCACACTCCAGGGAAAATGGCCCCAGCCTATTAAGCCTCTCCCTGCAACTCAAGTCCTCCAACCCTGGCAACATCCTTGAAAATCAATTCTCAAACCTTTCAAGTTTCAGTGCCTCCTTCTGATAAGAGGGAGACCAGAAATGCACACAATATTCCAAAAGTGGCCTAACCAATGTCCTGTCCAGCTCCTTTACTCAACGCTCTGACCAATAAAGGGAAGCATACCAAATGCCTTCTTCACTATCCTATCTACCTGTGACTGTACTTTCAAGGAACTGTGAACCTGCATTCCAAGGTCTCTTTGTTCAGCAAGACTCTCCAAGATCATACAATTCAGTGTGTGAGTCCTGCGCTGATATGCTTTTCTAAAATGCAGCACCTCACATTTATCTAAATTAAACCCTATCTGCCACTCCCCAGCCCATTGGCCCATCTGATCAATATCCCATTGTATTCTGAGACAACCTTTATCACTGACCACCATACCAACAATTTTGGTGTCACCTGCAAACTTACTAACTGTACCGCCTCTATTCACATCCAAATCATTTAAATGAATGACGAAACAAATCCGGAGAAAAAAAAATCCATTTCCCTGGGTGTGAATGTGCTCTGTGTAAATCCTGCCCTATGACTCTCTATCAGGGAGAGCTGCACATTCACCCCTCTGAACTTTGCCCCCTACAAAGATGGCGGCTGCACGTGTCCAGTGAATCGTTGCCCCGAATAAAGATGGCGGCACTGACTCGAGTCAATCGCGAGATGAGGTATTTTCCCGTTTACTGCAAAAACGAGACTGTAAGTTTCAAATTTGTATTTTCCGACGTGCACCAAATGTTCGCAAAACCTCTCAGCCCAGACCAACACCATTTCCCTCCCGCTTCCGACTGTTTATTTCTTTCCTTACCGACAGCTCTCCACCCGTACGTCTGCCCTGTCCGCGATGGTCACGTGGTATAATCAAGTCCCGCCTCTCATTCACTCTGATTGGTCGGAGGGCCAACTGCCCAGCCAGGTCCTCCAGCCCCGCCCCTATCCTTCCATTGGTCCGCCGCTGACATCAATCATCCTGCGACTATTGTTGGCTGGAGCATGCGCACTGCTTCGTGGCTTTTGTTGCTTTTCATAAGTTACAAGTGTGAGGGACAAAGTTAAAAACACACAACCACCTGATGAAGCAGCAGCAGCGCTAGTGCTTCCCAATAAACCTGTTGGACTATAACCTGGTGTACTGTCAATTTTAATTTTGTCCATCCTAATCCAACACCAGCACCTCCAAGTCACAAGTGAGGGAGGAATGTTTAACATAAGAACTAGGAACAGGAGAAGCAATCCTGCCCTTTGAGCTTGTTCTGCCATTCAATACGATCATGGCTGATCACTTCGTGGACACAGAACCATTTACCCAAGTTCTCACTGTATTCCTTAATTAATTATTTATTTTATTTAAAAAGCTACCTTAGCTTTAAAAACGTTTACTGAACAAACATCAACTACTTCCCTGGGCAATGAATTCCATTGAGGTTAAGAAGTTCCTTCTCAATTCAGTCCTAAATTTGCTGCCTCTAATCTTGAGGTGATGCCATCTTGTCCTAGATTCACCTGCCAGTGGAAGCAACTTCTCTACTTCTATTTTATCCATTTCATTCATTATTTTATATGTTTCCATTCTTCTGAATTCCAATGAATATAATCCCAATCTACTCCGTCTCTGTTAAGCCAACCCCCTCAACTCTGGAATCAACCTAGTTAATCTCCTCTGCACCCCCTCTCGTGCCAGTACATCCTTTCTCAACTAAGGAGATAAAAACTACATGGAGTACTCCAGGTGTGGCCTCACCAGCACCCAATACAGCTGGTACATAACATCTGCTTTTAAGCACAATCCCTTCAGCATAGAAGGACAAAATTGCATTTGCCTTCAGAATTGATTGTTATACCTGGTGACCAACCCTCATGCAGTAGGATACTCAGGTGCCTCTGCTTAGCAAAAATGCAACTTTTTAAAATTCAATTAATAATCTCTTTTTAATGTTACTCCAACCAAACAGTATGACATTACATTTATGAACATTATATTCCATATGACCGACCTTTGCCCACTCACTCAATGTATCTATGTTCCTCTGCAAAGTTCCACAGTCCTGCGCACACTTTGTCCTGCTACTCATCATCGTGTCATAAGCAAACTTTAACACCCTAAATGTGGTCCCCAACTCCAAATCATCTGTATCAATTCTAAATAATCGCAGTCCCAACACTGATCCCTGAGGCACACAACTAGTCACTGATTGCCAGCCAGGATAATATGCATTTATCCCCACACTTTGCTTCCTGTTAGTCAACCAATCTTCTATCCATGCTAATACTATACCCCTAATGCCATATACCTTTATATTATGCAACAGCCTCTTGCACAGCACCTTTTTGAAGGCCTTTTGGAAATCCAGGTACACTGCATCCACTGGGTCCACATTGTCCAACTTGCTTGAAATGTCTTCATAGAATTCCAAAAGATTTTTCAAGCATGACCTGCCCTTCATGAACCCATGCTGTATCTGTCCAATGGGACAATTTCTATCAAGTCCCTGCTATTTCTTCCTTGATACTAGATCAAAGCATCATTCCCACGATAGAGAAGAAGCTGTCTGGGGTATAATTACCCATATTTTGTCCACCTCCTTTTTAAAACAGTGGCGTCACTTTTGCTGCTTTCCAAACTGCTGAGACTGCCATGAAGTCCAGTGAATTTTGGAAAATTACTGTCAGTGCATTTGCTATTTCTCCTGGGATACATTCTGTCAGGGAAAAGAGAATTTTCTATTATTAGCTCAATTACCTCCAACAGTCCAAAACTAGGTGTTCTGCAATAATGATAGTTTCCATATCCTCACCTACCTTTGTGTCTTTGTTAATTACTGGCAAGATATTAGTATCCTCCACTGTGATGTCCCGTAACTAAATGCTCCTCCTCTTTTTCCAAAAGACCAACGTTTACTTTTGCCACTCTTTTCTCATTATTTATGTTTATAGAAACATTTGCTATCTGTCTTTATAGTCTGTGCTAGTTTATTTTTCTCATGTTCGAGCTTACATTTCTTTGTAACTCTTCTGTGGCTTTCTGTTGACCTTTAAAGTTTTCCCAGTTCTAGTTTCATGCTGGTATTGGCCACTTTGTATGCCTTTCAATTTGATCACTTTCCTTAGATACCCATCGTAGAGAACACCTTTTCTTACAGTCCTTCCATTTCACTGGAATATACCTTTGCTGAGGACTTTGGAAAATGTCTTTGAAAATCTTCCACTGCTCATCAACTGTCCCACCATAAAATCTTTGTTTCCAGTCTACATTATCCAGGTTCTCCCTCATTCTATTGTAGTTCCCCATGTCCAAGCACAGGACCCAGGTATTAGATTTTATCTTCACACTCTCCATATGTATTAAATTCAACCATACAGTGATCACTTCTTCCGAGAGGATCCCTAACTCTGATGTCACTAATTATTCCTGTCTCATTGCAGAGGGTCAGATCTTGGATAGCTTGCTCCCTTGTAGATCCATTTCATACTGTTCAAGTAAAATATCACAGATACACTTAATGAACTCCTCATAGCTACCCTGACTAAGCTGGTTTGACCAAAATACATGTACATTAAAATCACCCATGATAATAACCGTACCATTTTTACAGGCATTAGTTATTTCTTTGTTTATTGCCCATCCCAATATGATGTTATTTTTTGGTGGCCTATACACTGCACCTATCAGTGACTTTCTTGGTAGAATTTTGAATGCATCATTCCTGTTTCTCCTAATGTATGGCAAAAACAACAACTACTCATATTGTATGAAATCTTTCACAATGGCAAATCTCCTAAGGTACTTCATGGATGATCAAAACATTGATTAAGCAGAATGATTTCCAAAAAAATCTTAAAGGAGGATAGAATAGGTTAGGGAGACGATTTGACAGACTTCTGCCCTTGACACTTCCAATTGTGGAGTGATGCAGATGGGGCAGGTTGGAAAGGGAACATGCAAAGAGGAAATGGAGGTGTGCAGGCAGTGTATAAGGTCTTAAGGACAGAGGAGGTTCCAGACTGAGTCTGTCTGTGATAGAGAGTAAGGCTGCCTCATGGACTTTGAAGCTCTGCAATGGGTGCATGCAAGTCATGTTAGTCGAGGATAGTATAATGGTGGCTGAGATAGCTTTTCATGAGGACTCGCCTCCTGAGGTAGTGTGGGCTGAGGTTAGAATCAGAAGGGGAGAGGTCACACTGCTTGGAGTTTTTTTATAGGCCTCCACAGAGTTCCAGGGAAGTGGAAGAGAGGATTAGCAAAATTATTCTGGGTAAGAGCAAAAGTACCAGGGTGGGCATTGTCTATAAACCTCAGACACATGCGCAGTTTGGTTCCTATGTAGCGCATGCGCAGTCACATTGATCAGGACAGAGGGAGACATGGAGCTGCTTTCTCCGGCAGCGGCTGCGATCGGAGCCGGGGTGTGGGAGCCTCGCTGGGAGAAAGGAGCGGAGAGAATTCACAAGTCCCAGATACAGGTTAAAAAAAAACAAAAAAGCCGCTCCAGGCCCGGGGAAGGAGGTGGCGGTCTCTGATCGGGGAAGCGGCCCAGGGTCACGGCCGCCATTAATTTGAGGGAAGAGGGAGCGCGGGCCTCAGGGCCGCCATCTTGAGAAGGTCAAGGTGCAGGAGGGCGGGGCTATCGGGGTCTGTAGAACAGTCAGAGGAAAGGGAAGCCCCATTGTTATTGATGAATTCCATGAACACAGCGTCACTGGGCGGTCCCGCAGGAATCTCCTCTCTCAGTCCCTGCTGTGATGTTTCACCCCAATCACAACCAGCAGCTCTCCTCCTCTCTCAGCTCAGTAAAAAATGAGGTCTGCAGATGCTGGAGATCACAGCTGCAAATATGTTGCTGGTCAAAGCACAGCAGGCCAGGCAGCATCTCAGGAATAGAGAATTCGACGTTTCGAGCATAAGCCCTTCATCAGGAATAAGAGAGAGAGAGAGAGCCAAGCAGGCTGAGACTAAAGGTAGGGAGGAGGGACTAGGGGAGGGGCGATGGAGGTGGGATAGGTGGAAGGAGGTCAAGGTGAGGGTGATAGGCCGGAGTGGGGTGGGGGCGGAGAGGTCAGGAAGAGGATTGCAGGTTAGGAGGGCGGTGCTGAGTTGAGGGAACCGACTGAGACAAGGTGGGGGGAGGGGAAATGAGGAAACTGGAGAAATCTGAATTCATACCTTGTGGTTGGAGGGTTCCCAGGCGGAAGATGAGGCGCTCCTCCTCCAGCCGTCGTGTAGTTGTGTTCTGCCGTGGAGGAGTCCAAGGACCTGCATGTCCTCGGTGGAGTGGGAGGGAGAGTTAAAGTGTTGAGCCACGGGTGATTGGGTTGGTTGGTTCGGGCGGCCCGGAGGTGTTCTCTGAAGCGTTCCGCAAGTAAGCGGCCTGTCTCCCCAATATAGAGGAGGCCACATCGGGTGCAGCGGATGCAACACCTCCACACTCACTTCCCTCCAAGGCTTGCGCCCACACCTCCACACTCACTTCCCTCCAAGGCTTGCGCCCACACCTCCACACTCACTTCCCTCCAAGGCTTGCGCCCACACCTCCACACTCACTTCCCTCCAAGGCTTGCGCCCACACCTCCACACTCACTTCCCTCCAAGGCCCCAAGGGATCCTTCCATATCCGCCACAAGTTCACCTGTACCTCCACACACATCATCTATTGCATCCGCTGCACCCGATGTGGCCTCCTCTATATTGGGGAGACAGGCCGCTTACTTGCGGAACGCTTCAGAGAACACCTCCGGGCTGCCCGAACCAACCAACCCAATCACCCCGTGGCTCAACACTTTAACTCTCCCTCCCACTCCACCGAGGACATGCAGGTCCTTGGACTCCTCCACCGGCAGAACACAACAACACGACGGCTGGAGGAGGAGCGCCTCATCTTCCGCCTGGGAACCCTTCAACCACAAGGTATGAATTCAGATTTCTCCAGTTTCCTCATTTCCCCTCCCCCCACCTTGTCTCAGTCAGTTCCCTCAACTCAGCACCGCCCTCCTAACCTGCAATCCTCTTCCTGACCTCTCCGGCCTATCACCCTCACCTTGACCTCCTTCCACCTATCCCACCTCCATCGCCCCTCCCCCTAGTCCCTCCTCCCTACCCTTTATCTTAGCCTGCTTGGCTCTCTCTCTCTCTTATTCCTGATGAAGGGCTTATGCTCGAAACGTCGAATTCTCTATTCCTGAGATGCTGCCTGGCCTGCTGTGCTTTGACCAGCAACACATTTGCAGCTCCTCTCTCAGCTCCCCTTCTGTCCTTCCTGCAGCATCTGTCCCCTGGGGCATTGAGCTGCCTGTCCTGTCCCTCCCTCAGCTGTTGTTCTGTAATCCCTGTGATATCCCAGTCCCATCCTAGATTACTTCACTAAAGACATGAAACATTTAATTCACATTCAATCATTTACAATGGTGGGATTTGAACCTGTGTCCAGAGAACATTTGCTGAGTTTCTGGATAAATTGTCTCACAATAATGCCACTAGGCCATCACTTCGCCTGCTCACAGGTTGGGCATCCCAGCACAAGTGTTTGATCCTGTACTCTGGTAATATCACTCAGTGTCGCTCCATGGGCATGGATAGGATAAATAGGCAAAGTCTTTTCCCTGGCACTGGGGAGTCCAGAACTAGAGGGCATAGGTTTAGGGTGAGAGGGGAAAGATATAAAAGAGACCCAAGGGGCAACATTTTCACACAGAGAGTGGTACGTGTATGGAATAAGCTGCCAGATGATGTGGTGGAGGCTGGTACAATTGCAACATTTAAGAGGCATTTGGATGGATATATGAATAAGAAGGTATTGGAGGGATATGGGGCGGGTGCTGGCAGGTGGGACTAGATTGAGTAGGAATATCTGGTCGGTATGGACGGGTTGGACCGAAGGGTCAGTTTCCATGCTGTACACCTCTATGACTCTATGTGGTATCCCTCATTGTGTGGTTCTAATTGCTGCCCCTGTCACCATCTCTCACTCTTGCAGCTACTCCAAATCCTGAGCCAACAGAATTCTCCACTCTAGAGAGATGAGGCAGCACAGGCCAGGATTGGAGACTGGGTTTTTCCAGATATCTGTGGGCTCAGTGCCATTCTACATGTGTAACCCTCACAGCATCAGTCTAATTTCCCATTCTGCCTATTTCTGTGTCTTCTACAGGTACCCAGGGAGTTCCTGACTCAATAGACTTGACAACTGCTGGTTGGGAAGATGGTTGGTCAGCCAGAGAGACAAAGGTCAGGGAGGTCGGGAGCCTTCAATAAGTTCTGCCGCCAGATAAGATCACTCAGCGCACAGAGCAGAGAGCAATGAGAGGGCTCGATACATCAGCTAACAGGACATGACATAGATATAATGCTGGAGAGGAGCACAGTACTGACACACCCCAGGCTCAGATACCACCTTTACTTTAAGTTTTGTTGTATTGGGACAGCATCGGGAGTTCCCAGTTTTTCAATCTAGGCCTGTGCTGTCTTGGTGAACATCAGGACAACAGAGGGGAAAGCAGGCCTCCCATGAGAGGGTGATAATGCTCCCTGGGGTCTTTCTGTTCCCTATTCCCTCTCCAACACTGTATCGATGGCTTGTCTTGTGGACCAGTGTCTTCAATCATTCTAACACCAATAACAGTTCCTATCTCTGTCACCTCCTTCCCTCTCACCAATTATTTCACATATTTGAAACCTCCAGTCCAGATGACCATCCATATCGCTGTAACTTGCTTCAGTCTCTACAACATGCCTTGTCTCGGTAGTCTCCTCCTCCAATAACTAGAAACATCGGGTCTGTTTCTGTGCGGCATGACCTTTCGGCCGAGGTTTCCGAAATGGAATGAGTCGCGTTTGCCTGTGTTTGGCTCAAATCCCTTCAAGTCAGGCAGCATCCAAGGAACAGGAAATTCAACGGTTCGGGCATAAGTCCTTCATCAGGAATGAAGGGCTTATGCTCAAAACGTCGAATTTCCTGTTCCTTGGATGCTGCCTGACCTGCTGCGCTTTTCCAGCAACACATTTTCAGCTCTGACCTCCAGCATCTGCAGACCTCACTTTCTCTCCAATTCCCTTCAAACCTTCTCCTCTCCACGTACCTGCCCAAGTGCCTTTTCCATGTTGTAATTGTACTTGTTTCTACCATTTCCTCTGGCAGTCCATTCCATCTATGCACCATCTTCTGTGGAAAATGTTGCCCCTCAGCTCCCTCTTTAAATCCTTGCTCTCTCACCCCACGTTTATGCCTCTAGCTTTGGACTCACCTACCCTTGGCTATTCACCATACTTAGGCCCTACATTGTTTCATAAACATTGTTTTATAAGGTCACCCCGTGGCCGCCTCTGCTCAGGAGAAATATTGACGACAATGTTACCAATATATCCAACTCGTGTTCAATGCTCTGACCAATGAAGAAAAGTGTGCCAAATGCTGCTTTTCCCACCCTGTCCCCCTGTGATGTCACTTCCAAGGAACAATGTAATTTCACCCCTTGGTCTCTCTCTGTTCGATAACACTGCCCAAATCCCTACCATTAACTGCATTAGTCCTCTTGGTTTGACTGAACTAAATTCAACACCTGAATTAAACTCCATCTTTCATTCCTTAACCCTCTGGCCCAGTTGATTACCGTCCCCTTCAAGAACTATATTCCCTGCCCACTCTTCTACTTATCTTTGTATCCACAAACATTATAACAGGGACTCTTTTATTTTAACTCAAAATGTTGATGTAAATGATGAACAACAGTGGTCCCAGCACCAATCCTCACAGCACATTGCTGGTCAGAGGCCTCCAGTCTAAACAACAACCCTCTACCACCACCCTCTGTCTCCCACTGTCATCCCATTGTATATCCCATTGCTGGCTAGCTCTCCCTGATCCCTTGTGATCTACCTTTACGAACCAATGTATCATGCTACACCCTGACCAATGGTTTGCTGAAGCCAGAAACAATGTCTGTTGCTCTGCCTTCATCTATCTTCTTCGTCACATCTTGAACAAACTCCAGTCAAGTTTGTGAGACATGTTTTCCCACGCACAAAGCCATGCTGGCTGTTCGTAATCAGTCCTTGTATTTCCAAATGCATGCAAGTCCTACCTCTCAGAATAACCTCCAACAACTGACCCACCCTGATGTCTGGCTCATCAGTCTGTAGTTTCCTGGCTTCCTCTTGCAGCCTTTCTTAATTAATGACATAACATTATAATCATAGTCAGAGAGTCAGACCGCATTGTTCGGTTAATGCTAACCATACTCTAAAACTGATCTTGTCCTACCTGCCTGTTCCTGGATCATATTCCTTCAAACCTTTCCTATTCCTGTACTAATCCAAATATCTTTTAACATTGTAATTGTCCCCACATTCATCCCTTCCTTGGGAAGTTCATTCCACACGCATCCCATCCTCTGTGTGACAATGTGACCCCATGTACTTTTTTTAAAAATGTGCCTTGTCTTGAAACTCCCCTGACCGTGGGAAAAGACAACTCCCATTAACTCTATCTATTCCCCTCATTATTTTATAAACTTCTGTGAGGTCATCTGTCAACATTCAGGTTTCAATGAAATAATACCAACCTATCCAGCCTTTCTTTATAACTGATACCCTCCATAACCATCCACATCCCAATAAATCTCCTCTGAACCCTCTCCAGCTTAATAACATCCTTCCTATAACTGGGCGACCCGAACTGGACACAGTATTCCAGAAGAGGACCAAAGGATTGAGCAATGAAAGCAAGTGTGGCAAGCAAGTTTTTTGTTAACCACCCTGTCTCTCCATGTTGCAAACTTCAAAGAATTATGTACCTGAACCCTGAGTTCTACAACACTCCCGAAGGACCTACCATTAATTGTATAAGCCCTGCCCGTATTTGTTGTACCAAATGCATTACCGCACATTTATTAAGATTGAACTCCATCTACAGTTTTTCAGCCATTCACACATTTCATCAGGATCCCTTTGTAATCTTAGAAAACCTTCTTCACTGTCCACAATTCCACCTTCCAGTCTACCTGCCTGTCACACATGGTACAAATATCTCTGCTAGGGGCCCTACAATGTCTTCACCAGCTTCCCACAATGTCCTGAGCTACATTTGATCAGGTCCTGGGGATTTATCTACCTTGGTGTTTTAAAACTTCCAGCACCTCCTTTTCGATAATGTGGACTCATTTCAAGACATTGGCTCATAGAGATGTACAGCACGGAAACAGATCCTTCGGACCAACTCCTGCATGACGTATCTAGTCACATTTGCCAGAACTTTGCCAATATCCCTCTAAACCCTTCCTATTCATACACCCACCCACATGCCTTTTAAATGTATTTCTATCACCCTCCACTATTTCCTCTGACAGCTTATTCCATACACTCTGCAGGAACCAGTTGTCCTTTAGCTCCCTTTAAAAAGTTCCTCTCGCATTTTAAAGCTGTGTCCTGTCAGTTGGGATTCCCTCAGCCTGGGGAAAAGATCTTGATATTGACCCTATCAATGATCATCATGATTTTAAACACCTTTATCAGTTAACTTCTCAGCTTCCCATCTTCAAGTGAAAACAGCCCCAGCTTATTCAGGCTTTTCCCTGTAGCGCAAACCCTCCAACCCTGGCAACATCCTTGGTCATTTTTTCTGATCCCTCTCATGTTCCACAACATCCTTCCTGTGGCATTGAGACCAGAATTGCACACAGTGTTCCAATAGTAATCGGACCAAACACTGTTTAGTTCCCTGAGCTCCCCAGTCTTTATCCAAAGTAAGTTCCAAAGTGAAATATTTGTTTAGAATCTTATAATTTCACACATCGTTGGCTTCATTAATCATTAAGGATACTAGTTTTGTCCCTTGCTCTTTTTTTGCTCTTAATACACTTGTAGAATCTCTTTCAATTCTCCTTAACTTTGGCAGAAAAAGTTTTCTCATGTTCCCTTTTTGCATTCCTGATTTCCATCCTAAGTGTATTTCTACAGCCCCGATGCTCCTGAGGGGATTCCCTTGAGTCAGCCAGTTATATCTGACATGTGTCCCCTTTTTTCTTGACCAGAGCCTCGAAACTCAGCCAGTGTTTCCTAACTCTATCAGCATCGAGCTGCACACTAACAGGAACATGCTGGCGCTGAACGCTCCTTTTATCTCGGTTTTAAGATATTCCTCCTTGCCAGACTTCCCTTTACCTGCAAATAGCCTCCCCAGATCTACTTTAAATATTCCTGTCTAATCCTATCTTGCTCCATTGTATAACTTGAACTTGTGGACCAGGCCTGTCCTTTTCCATCGCTATTTTCAACTAATACAACTGTGGTGACTTTCCAAAGTGCTCCCCCACTAACACCTCAGTCCCGTTCCTGAACTTGTTTCCCAAGGGGAGGTCAGGTTTAGCCCCATTCTCCAGTTGGGCCATTTACATAATGACTGGGAGTTTCTGGAACACACTGAACAAATTCCTTCCATCCAAATGCTTAATGCAGTAGCAATCCCAGTCCAGGTTTGGAAAGGTTAAGATCCCCTACCGTTACAACCCTATTATTCTAATATCTGAGATCTCCTGACATATTTGCTCCTCCATCTCCCATTGCCTATTGCTGTAGTCCGACCGTAGCAAACTGATGACCAATTTCTATTTCTCAGTTCCACTAATATCGCTTAACTGGGCGATCCTGCAGGAATACTCCCTCTAGGTACTGCGGGGATTTTCCCCCCAATCAAAACCACCAGCTCTCCCCCTGTTTTGCCTCCTGTTCTATCCTTCCTGCAGCATTTGTCCCCTGGAACATTGAGCTGCTGGTCCTGTCACTCCCTCAGCTGTGTTTCTGTAATACCTACAACATCCCAGTCCCATGTTCCCATCCATGCTCTGGGTTCATCTGCCTTATCTGTCCGGCCCTTTGCATTGAAATAAATGCAGTTTAATTCATCAATTTTCCCTCATTGCCTGCTATGTTCTTGCCTGCCTTGTCTATTTATATTGCTCTCTTGAACATCTGTACCAACCTCAAATTTCTTTCTGGCCTTACGACTGTTTGGGGTCCCACACACCTGCCAGATGAGTTTAAATCCTCTCGAGCAGCTCCAGCAACTCTCCCCACCAGGATATGGGTCCCCCTCCTGCTCTCAGTTCAGGTGTCTTCCCCACCCTGTCTGCTTGTGCTGACAGATTCAGACATCCAGAGATTTGTCCACCAAGGTCCTGTCCTGCCCTCCCCACCACACTCTCCCCCTCCCTTCCCCTCCTCTCCCCACCCCTCCCCTCCCCTCTCTCGCCCTCCCCTTCCCTCCCCTTTCTCGCCCTCCCGGCCCTCCCCTCCCCTACCTTCCCCTCTCTCACACTCCCCTCTCACACTCCCCTCTCTCGCCCCCCCTCCCCTCCCCTCTCTCGCCCTTCACTCCACTCCCCTCCCTTGCCCTCCCCTCCCCTCCCTTCTCTCGCCCTCCCCTCCCCTCCCTTCTCTCGCCGTTCCCTCCCCTCCACTCTCTCGCCCTCCTGGCCTCCCCACCCGTCCCCTCTATCGCCCCCCGCTCCCCTCCCCTTCCCTCCCCTCTCTCGCCACTCTCTCGCCCCCCTCGCCTCCCCTCCCCTCGCCTCCCCTCCCCGCGCCTTCTCTTCCCTCCCCTCCCCTCCCCGCGCCTTCTCTTCCCTCCCCTCTTTCGCCTTCCCCTCCCTCCCCTCTCTTGCCCTCCCCTCCCCTCCGCTCCCCTCCCCTCTCGCCCCCCCCTCCACTCCCCTCTCTCCACCCCTCCCCTCCCCTCTCTCGCCCACCCTACCCTCCCCTCTCTCGCCCCCCACCCCTCCCCTCTCTCGCCCCCCACCCCTCCCCTCTCTCGACCCCCCACCCCTCCCCTCTCTCGACCCCCC